>NC_051228.1:23650496-23717996 GCF_015220715.1 Pygocentrus nattereri | reverse complement strand
TTCTGTAGTATTACTGTAGTTCGCTATAGATGTATAGCAAAAGTAAACAAATTCATGTTTTCTGACTTTTCTCCGGTGTGTGTACACACACACACACACACACACACACACACACACACACACACACACACACACATATATATATATATATATATATATATATATAGGCGTCAGAAAACATGAAATGTGAAACAATAAAATAAAGGAAAAAATGAATAAAAATATGGAAGGTAGTCATAACCAACTTAATTAGGTAGCTTACTTTTTCTTTCAACGAATTTATTTTAAATACACTAAAAAGACTTCATTGCAAAAAATGTTAACTTTTTTAAGGGTATGTAGGCGCAACACTTGCATTAGGACGCTAATTAGGGTTTCACTGTATCCAGAGAACCTGGAGAACCGTCATTCCCCTGCGGCTGTTTTTTTTTCTCTCTCCAGGTTTCAGATACAGTCGCCACGTGTTCCTCCCCTGTGTGCTCTTCCTTTCTGTCCACGCACGTTATTGTTGATGTCGAGGAAAATGTGACTATCATTTGAGGGTGGACACAGACAGCTTATTAAAAGACAATGGAAATGACACAGAGAATAAGTCTGCCGTTTGCACAGAGAACTAGGTTGGGAAGCGCTGAGAGCTAATTATAGTTTAGCCTTTGCTCTGGGAAAACGTATGTCCTATATAGACCATGTCTCCGGCAAGCCTATGTCATTTCTGTACTGCACCCTGAATGTGTCTATTACTCTGAGTCAAATGGACGTATTGAGCTCACTTTTTAATAAAGAAAATCATCTTCCACTTCCCATAAACGGGATGATAGTCTCTCATTATGTTTTTCTTAGCACCCTGAGTGCTGTGTTCTCAGGCCTGTACTCAGCCTGCTGTAGCCTAGCATCCACACCATTTCCAAACACGCCTGGGTTTCTGTGTCTCTTTTGCGTTATGTAGTTGGGAGGGTTTGACTTTAAACATACTATTAATCTAATTTTGACTTTAAACTAACTATTAGATTAACACTTTTCCCCACTTAGCAAACCCTAAATGTCCACATTTAACCAATACAGGCTAAAGATGTAACCTATACTGAGACCGAAATGCAGCAAGTGGTATAAACATATAGGCTAAAATGACTATAAAAGACTATAAAAGACATAAATGTAGCCTACAGAATATGCTAGTGGCTATAAATGAAGTGAACTGAAATGCTATAAATATCATGAATGTACTTCATAGATTAAAAGGATCAAAGTCACTATAAAGGAAGCCTATAGTCTTAAATGCTACAAGTGGCATAAAAGTAGCCTATAGACCAAAATGCTGTTAGTGCTTTATATAGAAAGCCTGTCGTTTGAAATGCTATACATTGCATAAATGCAGCTTACAGGTTAAAATGCTGTAAGTGCTTTAAATTGAGCCTATAGGCTAAAATAAGTGAAGCCTAAAGACTGAAACATTGTAAATGACATGAGTATAGCCTTCACATGAATATTCTACAGGTCATATAAATAAACATATTGACTGAAATGCTAAGAATGGTACAAATGTAAATGCTGTAAGGACTCTATATAAAGCCAACAGTTTAAAATGCTCTAAGTGGTATGTGTAGCTTTAAAGTGCTTAAAATGGCAGAAATGTAGCATATAGGCTGAAATGCTGCAAGTGGTATAAACATATAGACTAAAATGCTATAAATGACAAATGTAGCCTACATAAAAATTACTACAATCACTATAAATGAAGCAGATAGACTAAAATGCTGTAAATGTCATGAATGTAGTTTGTTGATTAAAATCCTCAACATGCAATTAATGAAGCCCATAGACAAACTCTATAAATGGCATGAATGCGGACAGCAGGTGTTTTGTAAGGTGTGTTTTGTGTCTCGTGGCTGACGCTTCAACACAGAATGAATGAACCCACAGACTGCAGGATTCTTGCTAGATTAGAACCATAGAGGTGTTCTCTCACAGGTCGTCTTGAATAACCCAGTTACAGAGGATAGCAGTGTGTGAGCTAATCATGGCTACCAGAAATACCCCTAAACCAAATGTTAGACGCCAGCAGGCTACAAGAAACAGACTTAGACTTATTAGGCTGAAAAAAAAAACCAGAGAGGGCCAAAAGATCTGACCAATGATCTGGCAACAACTAAAGCCATGAGCTTTTTTAAATAAAGATTTTGGTGATATGTATCAGGTTACTCCCGCTAAATTACAGTTAAACGGCACTTACAGATACTCGGAGGTTACTTCTCATGGGTGTAGCACATTCAGTTTAACAATCCCAAATATTAGATGATCTAACGTTTTTACAACTTCCATGTAAAGGTGGTTTAATCCAATTTTTGAAATCTCAGCAGGAAATGCCTTTAAAAATTGGCCACACATTTTAACTCTTGACCTCTGGACAGGTCATGGTGCAACAGAACAATGTTTTAAACCCCACCTCCCAACACACAAACCAACACCCACCCACAACTCAAACACTGACACTGTTTTTTCCTTCTTCTCCTCCAAGCTCATTAGCATTTGTATTATTGTTAGGCGGCTATTCTTCTCCACTTTGCCGTTGCAGCAGGTTTGTGGGCTGCAGGCCTGGGCCAACCCCCCCATCGCCATCCTGCATGGCCACCCTAATGCATATTCGAGGGTGGTGAACCCCAGGACGAGGAAATGGGCCTCAAAGCATGAGCACATCAATCTCTGCCAAAAAAGGACCATACACTGATCTCGAAAGGGCGCTATTGGTTCTGTAGGACGTGTAGATGAAGACCAGGCATTCCAAACAAACGCTAAAAGAGACATTTATATGCAGTGTGGTGAAGATATAAGACCAGGCTTTCAGACTGCTACAAAGCAAAGGTTCATGTTCGTAATCCAATGGATCTGGGTAAGAGGTGCTAGTAAGCAGCCTGAAGTGGAAAATGCTAACCCACCACCTTCTTCTAAAAGTGAAGATGAAATGACAGTAAGACTTAAGAACTAGAGCCAGAAATCGAAACTACATGACAGTTCACTGAACTGTATTTGATTTTTGTCTTTACATTTGACTTTTCTTTGGGCTTTAAGTCAATAAAGCATGTAATATATTTTTTTATACTCCCAAAAACTGATATCAGTAAAGTACATTACATATATACACAGACCCACATAAAAAAATCATATTTATTTATTCAAAACAAAAAGAGAAAAAGGCAGAAATGATAAACATCTGCACAAATTAGGATGTCCACGCGTGAACTAATAAAAATGATAATTCGAACGTTCGAGATGGGAATGATTGGCAGGCCACGTCTCTGGAGAATCCATCTGGACACTGGCTAGACAGAATGACCTCTGAATGCGCCCAGTCTGACCCCATCCATCTAAAGCAGGACAGGTAATACAGGGACTACTGGACAAGCTGCTTGCGTCTGAACCCGCTCTCCAGCAAAAGTCCATCTCAGTGGCTTACAAATCAAAACAAGTCAGGACCGGCTCTCTGGATTGGTTGAGAGGGCTGCTGCTGGATGGAGGATGGGTGGCGTACAGCTTTTTTGACAGTGAAGCGGTGTGGATATGTGCATAGTGTTCTTTCAAGTCAGTTAACCTCCATGAAGCGTTGAGATGAACACTATGTTGTCCTTGTCCTGAAGCTGGTACTCTAGCTCACCCTGCAGAGTGCACAAAAAAACAGCACAAGTTATTTACTGTTAAGAATATATACATACACCACTATCAGCTTTAATGATCCAAGCTGAATATGGACTTAAAAAGAGAAACGCTTGTTCAATGTTTATTGCTGGCTGTACAAAAACAAGAGAGAAAAGAAAAGGGGAGGTAAGCCTAAAAGCTATAACAAATTAGATTTACATCTAGCCATAAATGAGCAGACCGATCCGACCGGACACTCAACTTTAAATCAACCCTTGATTTGTGGGTTTTAGTCGTCATTGACAGTTGTCAAGACATTGACTTTTTCCTCATTGATTGTGTTTCTTTAAATTACAAGCTGATGCCAATACATGTTTTCCTGAAAGAACAACCCAGCACGACCTTTGCGCATCAGATGAATGGAGAAGGAACCGAACAAAAATGAGCGAGTCATTAAAATTGAGATAGTGGAGTGATTCAGGGGGTACAAACACTCACACACTCATGCATGCGGCTATAGGCACACACACTGCTCACCATTAGCTCCCAGTCTGCATCGTTGATCAATACGAGAATACCAGGTCTCCTGTGTAAGGGGGAAAAGAGAGAGAGCGAGAGAGAGAGAGAGAGAAAAAGAGGGAGAGTCATTTACCTGATGTGGTCTATACTGATAACACTGACATAAAGCAGCTCCCTGACAATGCATAAGAAATGCCAATTGAGAGCGAGATAGGGAGAAAAAAAATTTGAGTTCCTGTAGTCTGGAACGCTGTATTGGCACCTTTATTAGATGATGTAAAGAATTAGTGCAAACAATTTCTGAAAATCTAATGGAATATCTAATGGCGATTTTTCTTACCAATATTATGACTGATTTAAATTGTGATTATTTTCTACAAATTAAGGTCTAAGCCTGTTCTTTATGTCATGAAGACCAGCTTGTTCATGTGTTCTGGTCTGAGGCTTGAATGGTGAATGTAGTCTACACACGCTAGGGTGTCTGTTTGCTTCTGATCGATCCAACTCATCTACAGGCAGTTCTAAGCTCCATGTTGTTAGGTAACATTTCCCCTTGTTAAAAGTTCCCTCACAGAAAGTTATCACATGAAATGATTATGAATATGCTTCCTGATGCCTGAGACATTGATTCATGATTGTTCTGTGTTAAAAATATATATTTTAATATGAATGCTGGGTGACGAGGTACTTGCAGGGTATAATGAGGCAAAATAGTCCCTTAAGAGAACTTGTATTTTAGTTTTCACCACTATTAATGTTACATGTAACATCTTAGAAGATGTGTAGCTTAATTACTTGTTTTTGGAAAATAAATGAAATGGCGATATTAGTGCAAACATTCTACCTAACTATTGTAAAGATATCTGGGGCATTAAGGTTCTCTAGAATACATCACTTCAAATAAAATGATGATGTTTACATGTCAACAACTGAAATATGCAGAACATTAAAAAAAAAAAAATTAAAAAGTTCTCCTTTAAGGCAATGTTGATAATATAGGTTATAATTAAAATAGCAGCTCTTGTGATTTGAATATTGCAATTTTGAAAAATAACAATTAATCTTTCAGCCCAGCAGAATTCACAGATATTGTGTCTGGTTCTCAGATGTGGATTAAGCCTTAAACTGCAGTCTCAATGGTAAACTGCCATTCTTTTTTATCTAGGCTTTGGCTTCATCTAGGTCTGAGAAACTGGCTCTATATGTCTTGTTCGACTGTAAATACCACCACATAGTCAAAGACAATTCAAATACATCTAAGATATATGCACCAGTTCCACAGTATACATTATAATACAGCTAGATCAAGTTACATACAGTTAAACCAAGGACTGTCCCGTTTGAAATGTCACTAGTTTAGTGATTTGATGCTTCGTCATGCATGGAGAGCCCACGAAAGAAAAAGAAAGGAAAAAAAAAAAAAACCCTACGCAGAGGGGAATCCCACCCCTTGTATTGCTCAAGCAATGGGACACAAAGCGCTGAGTGCAGAGTACACTTGACATCAGCTAGGAGAAGCGGAGACTTCTCTCGTCTGTGTAGGAGCAGTGCTTGGCCGAAAGAAATGCACATTACAGTCACATTACAGGACTAAATTGCAACCCTCCAAAAAAAAATGTACAGGCATTGATATAGGCATTAATTATAGTAAACAATAAATAACTGATTGTAAAGCTCTTGTGATAATGCATCAAACACACACACACACACACACACACACACACACACACACACACACACACTAGGAATGCACAAATGATATTGTAATCATATCAGTATTAGCAGATATTTCCTTCATCAGATGTTTGGACATTTTAAAACAATATTTGAAGATGGATTCAGAATGTTTAGATAATTTGCATTTTATTTATTTTACCACATTTGTTATGCTTTAGAAAAAAAACTTACACAAATTCACTAATTCAAGTTGATTTTGTACATTTTATAAATATTTACATACTGGCATTGGCAGATATGTATGTGTAAATACTGGATACGCGCATTGGCCCACAGTTCACATACTAGTGTATCCCTAGCAAAAATATAATTTAATCTTTAGTAATTAGCTAGAAATCTCCAGACACATTGCTCATATATCTGAAAAAAATAACACAAACAAAAATCAAACAAACACCAAAATGTCAACACTCCACCACAATTCCACCTGTTCTTCAACTTTCTGATTAAGATGGTTTCAGTACTTGTAGGTGAAAGTATAGATACCAGGTGCATCACACCTCAACTGTACACACTTACTGTAAATGTGGGTACAGTAATGTGCATGTCAGTGACCAGCCTCTTATAGTCAAAACCACCAGTAAGTATGTTATTTTTATAGAAACATTTCTTTAAAAAAGATTAGATATAAGATATTCCACTCAGCTAAGGAAATGGAAAGTCCAAGGAAACAAAGTACCATTCAAGACCTGGTAGACCACCAAATGAGTCTCCTCAGCATCACTGAATGTGTTTGGGATTAGTTGGATCAGGAGAAGCAAAAAATACAACAAACTTCTAAGACTGAACTTTGTAGGTATAGAAAAATATCCCTGCAGATGTCAAAACAAAGTGAGTGTCCTGAAAAGAACAGAAGCTGTAATCAAGGTTTTTTTCTGTTAAATATGTTTTTTACTTTTTCCTAAATGCTGAAAAACAAATACCTTGTATTTAATGGCAGCTCTGAATGGAAATGAAATAAATGAATGGTGGTCTCTGACTTTTGCTCTGACTAGTACTGTATTCATTCAGACATATTTCTGTTGTCAGACAATGACAGGGTGTATTTCCTTATCATGCATCTGCCTGAGTGGATGTGTGCATTTATACTCACACGGTGTCTCCCTGCACAAAAAGCTCAGGCCTCTCCTTCAGCAGGTTCCCTCGAATCCACGCCAGCAGCTGCTTCATGTCCCCTGCAAGAGTGCCACCAGAGGTCAAAGGTTAGAGGTCAGAGTTTACAGAGACAGCCCTGCGGTCGAAGTGGCGCGACGGAGCTTTGGCCGGGCGGAGGTTAAGGAAAGGCGCGTCGCAGGACGACTGCGGCACTAACGTTCAGCACTGACGCTGTCCAAACACAACTGAAATCGGGAGGCCTTTGGTTACCGTGGCTTTGTAGCAACAAAGCATTAAAACATGTGAGCGGTGCTGAAATCAGCGTTTTTAAGAGGAAGGGGCGATAGCAAGGCGTCCCTCGCTGCCCGCTGGTGTGGAGGAGGACAGGAATGATTGATGGATACAAACCCAACGGCTCCCCATGTTGAAATTCAAATGAAATGGAGGACGTCTGCGACCCTCCACCCAAAATGTGACAGCCACTGTGGAAGCTGAGGTTCATGACCTTTATGGTGAAAGAGCAGCGCGTCGGCCATCTCCTCCCATTTCGGCGGGACATGAAATTACAAGGTTTTCGATTTTGAGGATGGAAATGGTCAATGAATATGGACATTTGTAGAAATGCATTATACAGGCACCGATTCTGTAGTCACATCAAAACACGGGTATACCATCACTGCCAGAATTAAAACTTTTTGAAAGACAAGAAAAAAATGTATTTCTAATCGGCATTAATGTAACCAACATTACATTCCAGGTCACTCTGGATCATTCTGTCCATTCACCAAAAATTGTTCACACAATAGTAAAGAAAGCTGGCATTTCCAAATGATGTAAAATGTAAACAAAAAAGGATTGAGGTTTTGTAACAGAACAACAAAATACAAAAATACAGAATCACACTGTACTGCACTGCATCAGTGGTAAACAGTGCAGTGGTAACGTAAACATTCCAAAATGGAGCGTATGTGCTTTGACGATGCTGACTTGTGATGGAGAACAAGCGCGTGTGCGCTCATGCTATTCCACTAACAATGGCGGAACAGTCGGTAAGTCTGGTGTCCAGCATCAAGCTCACCATCAACACAGCATCATCAGCCTCCATCTCCGGATCGAACCACTTTCCTCCACAAAAGAGGGGTGAGGGTGATGCAGGAGGAGAAATAGAGCAAGGGAGTGCAGGAGAGGGAGTGCAGGAGAGAGAGAGAGAGAGAGAGAGAGAGAGAGAGAGAGAGAGAGAGAGAGAGAGAGAGAGAGAGAGAGAGAGAGAGAGAGAGAGAGAGAGAGAGAGAGAGAGAGATGGGGTGGAGAGAAGAAAAAAGAACCTATAGAACAGAATTAGTTATATGTTACAAATGAATTTGCTTTCATTAGATGACAGAAGAAAGCACGGTAAGCTAGCAAGCTTGCAGTGACTAATATCATTTGTCCATAAAGGTGACTATACTGCGTGTATATGTTTGTGTGTGTGTGCGCGTGTGTGCACACTCTAAAAAAGACTGACTCTGTGCTTCTGATCTAAGGATCCTCCATATGAAAAGCAATTAGTCTTATCAGGAGGGTGACAACAGAACCTAAGCTTTGAAACACGGATCAGCCAGCAGTCAAATAGCAGCACCTTTAACACGCACCACAGTGGTTAGCTGTTCTCCTACGTATGTGCAACCAAACAGAACACCTACTATCAACATGATGATCATATTATCACTACTACATTATTAGAACTAATGAAACCCACTGATGAGAATTGTATCATAACATCATTACTATGTTATTACAGTAAATAGAAGGTACACTATTAAAAGTGTATTATTACATTATTACTACGTCTTTACATCCACTAGAACCCACACCATCTAAAACTGTGCTATTACATTGTCACTGCATTATTACAGCAAATAGAACACTCACTGCAATATTACTACTACATTACAGCAACTGGAACCTACACAAAAATAATTTATACATTATTACTACTACATTATTATTAAACAATTAGTGCAGACAGCACAACCTGTTGGCTGTTATTTGTGATAAACGCATTTTTAAAATAATAACTGCATAATAACAATGTGCACTGGCTACTAGGTAATGACTCCTTTTACACGATAGACAACTTTATTACTTTTAACACTCTTAAAAAGAGCCTTTTTGAAAATGGTTCTACATAGCACCAAAAAGGGTTCTGCTATTGATATCCCAACAATAGAAGAACTCTTTTTGTTGCAAGATAGAACCATTTCTAAAAAGGATCTATACAGAGTCACATACAACATATTCTCCAACAATCTGAAGAACTTTACCAAACTGCAAAGAGCCATTTAAGCACAAAATGGTCTTATATAGAACTCATTCTAAACAGAACTATTCCCTTTACTAAAGAAGCCTTGAAGAACCATCCTTAAGAGTGAATTTTAGCTCAATAAGAAAATAATACATTGGCTAACTAAAAATAGTCTATGAACATGTCCCTGACCATAAGCAAGGGCTTCAGTCAGCAGATGAAAAGGCAAAACAACAGACTAGAATTAGCCAGAAAATCATAACACAGTTTGGCAAAGAATGGCTGTGAAATGTTTTACTGACTGAACAAAACAACATTCAGGTTAATCTGGCAAACACTGAAAAAACTGAGCTGAACCTGATATTGTTTAAGGTTCTATCTTAAAGACAAACAACTACTACCGTTTGAACAGAAGGAAGTGCCAATATTCAAGAACATTTGATACAATATTCAAGACTTTCCTGCTTTATTTTATTGTTGTATAAAAGCAATAAAACACTTGATGTGTGATGTGTGTTATTGTGAATAACATCACAGCTAGGACAATCTCTCATGTTCTCATCTTTAGTTTGGGCCTGCAACCAAATCAGAGCCATGATGTTATTTCCAATAACACAATCCCTCTCGTGTTCTATTGCTTAATTAGATCATGTTGAAATAGTAAAACGTCTTGCTGTGTGAAGTCTTTTTATATCATCTCACTGTTCTGCCCTGCAATTCTGTATTGCTCCAGTAACTGACAAACTATTTTGTGATGCTGTTCTGACATGGCAACTTGAACTATACTGAATTCAAGGTATGCCAAAGACGGCATTATAACACCTTGCCCTTTCAGCTAAAACCCATCATGGGACCATGCAACACCCACACATTCTGTACCACACACAAACGGCTGGACAAAATCATGTGTGTGCACGCACCGTCCAGCGCTAGCCGGCAGACTGTCAGGCTCATGTATCCGAAAAGAAGGGGGACAGCTCCAGTCTCTGGTGGGCTCTGCAGTGGCTGAGAGACCAGGAGAACACGAGCGAGGGGAGGGGGGTGCTGGGAAGCCCTCATGTGTTTGAGGAGACATGATGACGCGCCATTGCTTCAACACAGCAGCCGCCATTGATGCTGTAGAATGCATGATGAACATTTCATCAGGGTGTGCTGTTTAGTAAATACATTATAGGCTAGTAAGTGAAAGAATAAGTTGATTGTCGTTAACTGTTTTGGAAACTGTGCACAGCTACCAACTCGTTCGTCTGATTTGTTACGGTACCTCCCTTTGTATTCCTAATGATATACAAGACTGATGTGCAGTGGCTAGTAGGTGTTGATTTTTACACTGCTGCTGTAGATATTAGGGGAGGGCAAAGCAAAACTAACATCAATATGTTAGTTTTGCAGGAGAACAGTAATACTATTACCAATTATTTTTCATGAATATGCTGTAAGGCACACTCTAGCAGCTTTGTCCGTCATGCACAGACTTGGTTTTCAAGTGGTCAAAAAGGGTGCTGGTGCTTCTATGTAGAGTTATATGTCATTTCAACAAAAAATGCACAGTATTCTTTGTAAATTAAGCTGAAAAGCAAAATGTTTTGTGTCCATTTTTGTGCTTAATTCAGTTGTTGAAATGTAACCAAAGTATTTCAGAGTGGTTTTATGTGGAATTGTGTATTGTAAAGAAAATGACAGGCATCGCTGTCTTACAGTGGAGGTGTCAGGAACCAGGGGTAGCAACATGAGAATTCTAATGTATGACAAAAGGCACTGAAAACTACACATTAGTGAATATTACTCAGGAGATCACAAAAGGACAAGAAGAGGATGTAATGTAGTAAAGGCACCAGTGTAGTTCTATTCAGTGGGCAGCAGTACTGGAGATGGAGCTTTTAGGACTGTCAGCACTGGTGTGTGTGAGAGAAGTATATATGTGTGCGTGTGCCTTGCTTAGCTATGAAAGGCAGGGGGCGAGCAATAGAGGCTGTTTCAGGTTAATTGGATCGCTGTCAGCCTCCTCAGTTGTGTAACGATCGCTGTACCTTGCAGGCCGGCTAGCCCCACACTCCGACACCTATAAAGAAGAGTGATGCTCACACCAGTGCAATGTCCAGGCAATGAATATTGACCTGCACCAAAAATCAGGGGGCTAAAAACAGAAGCAATCACTTCTGCCCTCATCGTTCCTCCACTGGAGCAACTTTTAATAACAAATGTAATAAAAACCATGTGCTAGAACCTGCCTTCCACAGAAAAGAAGAATGTTGAAAAATTTGCAGGTTCTATTGGGCAGAGCTAATGGTGGACAGGACGTCCAACATCTTAATCAATCTTCTATCCAATGCTGAGAGGAGAAAAGATTGGAGGAGTGAGGTATGGAATGGAAGGGAGGAGGTGGTCTGCGTCACTGCACTCAGGTGCATGCTGGGATAGCGGCTGTGAGGGAGGGTGAAGGCGCGTAGCGCAGCGCAGTATAGCGTAGCGGCTAAGCTAGCATTTGCTTTCTCTCCTTTTTTGTATCCCGAGCATTATCACCATTATTATCTGTGGGTGGGAGGGGATGAAGTTATTCATCATGGTAGCGATATGAGAGACGCCTTCGTTTCTATGACAACGGTGGTGTGTATGTGTGTGCGAGTCCGGCACCACAGGACTCGGCCTTACTCATCAATCACAGGGATTTGGAGCATAAGACAGAAATTTAGGATGGGATGGGGAGGGACGGGATTACGACGGACCCTCAATGTCAGTCTGAGAAATCGCAGCCAATCATCCATGACACAGGCAAATATCTCTTACTCACACAGACATGCAGACAGGAGTTACAAGGTCATCCCCTGGCCCCAGTAAGGTCTCTCTGGCCACATTCCCCCCTTCAGTCCACTTTTGTGGGCAGGTTGTCGTGGAGACTCCAGTACCATGGAGATGACCCCACCGTTGTTAGTGCTGCTGTTGTTTTATGGAGGTGAAGACATAGAGTAAAGCGCAACCATTTCTGAGTGTTCCCAAATGCAGAAAAGGTTCTGATCACTACTGTTGTAGTTTAAATATACAGTTGCATGCAAACGTTTGAATACACCAGTCAAACTGTGTGTTATGTTCTCTTGGAAAGTCAACAAATGTTTCTATAGGGAACTTAAATATGACATTATTCAGCAGATTTTGTCACAATATTTCAAAATTTCAATATTTCAAAACTACTAAAAAAGAAAATATGAATGGTATCATATCAAATATGATCAAATATGATTTGAAAATAAAATGTTTTCTGAATGCTAAATTTAGACAAAAAAACTGTAATTGTGATTTAAAATGTGCAGTTCTCTGTAATGTTTTTTTTCTGTTTCTTTGGAATGAAACACTCCTTACAACTTCAGTCTGAATGGGTCGAAATGAACTGCTGTAGGCTGAATAGGGATAAGTATGTGTGTTGGTGTGATCACATAAATGTGCTTCTGTTTTTGCTGATCAGTTTGCTTATATGGATTGTATGGACTGGGGCTTGAACAGTACGTTTCACGTTTCAACAGCTTTTAAGCTATTAAAAGTTTTAATGTGTATAATGTGTATGATGTGGTTATGTAGATATGAGAGCAAGGAATTAAAATGCAGTTCAACCAGGTTTAAAATGTTCTAAAGATGGAACGTTATAACTTCAGCTAGTGAGATATCTGTGCATATGCCTAATCAGGCAGGCCTAAAAGACAGGCTTATTATTATTATAGAAGGCATACTCATACTGCTTGGTATCAGTATCAGGTCAATATTATTATAAAATGCTGGACTGGATATTACGGAGGAAAAAACAAATTAAAAAAAGAGTGAATCTGATCCAATCTATTAACAAATTTGGCCTGAAAATATCCATTCATTGTCGACTGGTACTCAAGGTTTCGGCATCTGAAAAGAAAGAGTGGTATCATGTTATCTCTACTTATAGTCAGCTCTGACTTATTACTCAGTAAGTACTATAAAATGAATGTTCAAATTACATTGTTATACAAATGAGGAACCAAAGTGTGCGCCCACATAAATTTAAGAGGTTAAACACTATTGTACTGACTTAGAACTAGACTACTGAGTGACCAAACATGAGGCTCTACCAAGCAGGGGCGATCTCTAAAGTACTATCCAGCAGTCGGTAGTAACTAGTTACATTTGCTCAGATATCAAGTAAAATTGGACTGGATGGATTCATACTTTCTGATTCTCAAATGACTTTTACTTTGTATTCTGTGCAAACTTGTGAGGAAACTAATCTACTTTAGCACAACCACAACTTGTTTAAATTTGGTTAATTTCTTAAAGTTGGTGACAGTGTCTCTGTACTGCCTTGTATATATACAAGGCAGAGATTTGGAGATTTTTGAGGTGTATTAATTGGTTTTTCAAAAGTGCAACAGAAAGAGTAGAATAACTTGAGCAAACTTTAGTTTATATGCTGATAGATGCTGGATGCACCACAGCAGTTCAACAGGTCCCTGCTACTTTTGTACATTCGCTCGTGCTATTATATCACAGAAGTAATAGCACTTTCACTCAAATACAGCTTCAGGCTCCCCACCTCTGAGAATCTGTCTCAGCTCTAAGGCAGAATTTGCTGGCCACTTTACTCTCACCCTCGGCACCACTTTCACCCCGATGCCCCACCAGGAAGCCTGTAGGAATCTGAAATGGGAGGGGGCAGTGAGGCATTCGTCTTGCCACCCCGACCCCCCCCCCCCCTAAAATGATTGCACACAAAAAGGCCTTCGTGCTTTGTCACCACCATCCCTCCCTTCTTTGCTAGGCCTCCTAGTGCCCCTACCCCGCTCCATACCTTTCCAGTGACCCCGGCGTTGGGCATAAAAGACCCATCAACAGTATCACTGGCTGCATTTACAAGTGAAAGAGGCTCAATAATGGAGCAGTTAGAGAGAGAATGGGCGAGCCTGAGGAGGCTCACAGATGTTGGTGGTGTACGGAGGGGGAGGAAGAGGGAGGTGGATGGAGACAGAGGGCTGAACTCTATTGTTGCTGAGCGAGAGCGAGAGAGAGACAGAGAGAGAGAGACAGAGAGAGAGAGAGAGAGAGAGAGAGAGAGAGAGAGAGAGAGAGAGAGAGAGAGAGAGAGAGAGAGAGAGAGAGAGAGAGAGAGAGAGAGAGAAAGAAAGAAAGAAAGAGAGCAAGAGAGGGAAGAAGACAGATAGATGGAGAGACAGAAAGAGAGACCGAAAGACAGAAAGAGAGACAGAAAGAAAGAGAGCAAGAAAGAAAACAACAATAGAAAAGGGAGAGAAAGACAAACAAAGTGTGAGAGGGAAAGAGAAGGAAAGAGCAGGAAAGAGCAAGACAACTTGACAGAAAGCAAGAAAAAAGCCAGGAAAAAAGAAAGTAACAAAAAAGGCAAAGAAAGAAAGATAGAAAAAGAACACGAGAGAAAAAAAAGAAAACGAAAATAAGGGGGGGGAAGAGAGAGGGGGAAAGGAAAATTAGGGATAGATAAAAAAAAAAAAGAGAGAGAGAGAGAGAGAGAGAGAGAGAGGTGAAAGTGAAGGAGACAAAAGGAGGGGTGATTATTTTTCAAACCCATGTTTGATGAGAGCAAACCAACACTGGGCCAACGTTGGCTCAGCAAAGAGGCAGGGCTGGGCTGGAGAGCAGGTGTCCAGGGGAGCGTGTGAACCAGGGCTTGTGGAGGTCAGAGGGAGAGAGGGAGAGAGGGAGAGAAGGAGAGAGGGAGAAAAAACACAGTTTGGGATAGAAGGAGGGCTGAAAAAAGATGGGTGTATGCACTGGCCTCATGATAGAATATGTTTTGTGCTCTGGTAAAAGGCGTAAAAAAAGCCTTTCTTCGACTCCAGCAGGGACGAAGGCAGTGCTGGCATTCCACCACCCTTTCTTCCGCCTCCAGGAGAGACAGGGGTCGAGATGTATGGAACTAATTAAGTGATCAATACTGGGAATTGTCAGGAATTGATTTGTTGGCGAGAGAGAGAGAAAGGGGTGAAGTCACTTCTGAAGTTATGAGGAAGTCCAATCATTTCTAACAGTTTCACTGAGGAATTTATGCCATGCTAATTTGAGGTTATTTTCAAGTCAGCATGATTGAGTTCACTCACATAAATCATTTTTTCTTTCTATTTCAGTAAAACATCATGAGCCATCTGGTAGTTTGACATTTTTACACAAGCCTTTAGAAGAAAAATGTGCTGATGTACTTTTGCCTATACTCACAAGGATCTGATTGGCCAGGCAGTGTCACATGGTGGTCCTTCACTCCATCAAACAGGAGTTCAGCCCCTCCTCTGAAAAGAAGAACATATTGTAATTCGAAAAATTAGGATGTGGCAACTGTTTAAATCAATCAGATGGACATTAGAGGTTAAAATGTAGCCTATGCATTCTTCCTGAGGACCGTGGAGCTCTCTTTTTTGTTCCTTAACAGAAGATCATCAGCAATTCCACCAATTTTTTATGCCTTGTACACAGAGCACTTGTTTTATATCATTGTTCAAATGACAAAATCTTTTTTTCATTTTAGTATATGACAAATCCAGCTGCCATTTCATGATGAATAGACCAACAGAAAAAGTCCAAAATTACTTGAACAAAAATCTTAAATATACTATATAATGGACTTAACTTTTTTTTAATCTCCTGAAAAGTTACTGTTTTAGAGGTCTTGTTCCAACAGCAATGACATACAATACCTGTAATAAAGCTGCACCAAAATGGTCACTTTGTGATCATGTTGACAGCAAGTAATAAGTTAAGGAGCTTTAGATAAAGAGAAAGATGCAAATGAAAGCATCTCTAGTTCCCCTACAGAGAGAGGTCTTTGAGATTCATTGGAAGAAGTGATCGTCCAACAAAAGGATGAGTTCCTCTTCTCCCCGGTCGATTCAGTCATTAAGCGGACTAGCTCTAGCTATTGTTACCCAACAGGAAGCTCCATCTGCTCCAACAAGAGACCATGAAGATGCCTTCACTAAAACAGTGGTCACTAACTCTCCTTCTGCATCTGCCATCCTGCAGAGTTTAGTCACAATTATCTCTGTAATCACACAGCCTGTCAACTATTCTCTAGTTAACTGACTAATCAAGCTTTGGCTGCTCTTCCACTGCTAATGTCATTGGCCAAAGCTCTGTTTACATGACAAGAAACTTTTTGGTGCAAAAAAGCAGAAGCCATATCATCCCCTACACTTCCCTTGCCCTGGTGACCCCATGCTCAGCAGTTTTGTGTTTTCCCTTCTCTACACACCCGGTCCAAACCATGCTTGCTTGCTAATTAGTTAATAAGATGAACTAAGTCTGCTGTCTAAGACAAAACACAAAAATCTGCAGTGTGGGGTCACCAGGACTGGGATTAGGAATCTCTGATTTTGAGCAGGAACACCTTATTCCATTCTGGTGGTCTACTGCCTTGGTGAGTTTATGGCCAATAAACCTGATGTAAAACTACATCAACATTAACCTAGCAGCCAAGGTGGGAGAGACTTTGCTAGTACTGATATATAAAGGCTCCTTCTCAGTTCTCACTCACATACATTCAAGATGGTAAGCATGCTGTACTGACACACTGTGGCTTACTGATATAAACAAATGTTTTAAAACTTTTAGACTCATAGTTACAACTTCCATTACATAATTCTAATAACTAGACATGAAGTCAATTAAAATTTACTTTCATAGTGCTTTTTACAGCTGTCATGGTCAAAAGGCACCTTTTTAGAAATCAAGGTCCAAGCCAGGACTAAGACTGGGAACCTCTGATTTACAGCTGGAGTGCCTGCATCTATCCCTGTAGAGTTTAAGCCAACAAACCTGAAGGAAAATTACACAAACCTAGCCTTGTGGGGCCTGACGAGAACAAGCATGATATACATACCTAATGTGTTATTAGAGTGGGAACATACAGAGCATAAAATTCAACAAACTCACTGCTTCGTCAAGGCAGAGCTCAAACTGCGAAGCGACGGTGTGCTCATCAACACTGATCAAGAGATAACAAGCCTGTTGTTAGCACATGGATGTAATGAAAGTTAGCATGGCTAAAAACTAACCCAAAAAACTCAAAATATGCATATAGACGTGTCATAAGAGCAACATTAGCTCTTGCTAGACAAAAGTTTTTATTAGTTGATGTTAGCTAGTAGAGTTTGGGGGTGGATTTTAGAAATGGGCTTACATTTGTTTGTGGGAGATTTTGCTGCAATCCATCACCAAAAGTTTAAGTTGTTCCTAAATGTATGTTCTCATCACAAGATGACACTAGTTTTCTCTCTTCATAAGCTCATCTGAAGAGGCCTCCGTTTCTCACCCAACACAAAAACCGTTTTCCCTCAGCTGTTTTTAAATAATGTTTTTGAGGGTATTACTTTGTATGCCGCTATACTCTTGTGCGACACCAGTGCAGTCACCTAAGAAGGTAACTGTTTTTACCTTAAAAGATATTCCTTTATGAAATCAGGTGGAATGCACATCTCAAATCTCAATGAGAATGCTGCAGCAGAGATAGAAGAGACCTTGCTAGCAGTGCTATACTAAGGCTCCTGCTCAGTTCTCACTGATGCACATTTCTGACACATCATGGCTTACTGACATAAACAAATGTTTTAAAAACTTGTCTTACATCATTTCTCTGGTGCCACAGCATCAGACCATTTATAGCTGCTTTTTTTAGTATAAAGGCCACTTTTAAAGGATCTTACAAGACAACCTTCAGTGACATGACGGCTGAGAACCACAGCCTTTCCCGACTGTATCCTTAGCTTTGGGACACAGCTTATTACAACTACATTTCACTTCAATTTGTTTTCAGAATGCTTTTTGCAGCTGCCACAGTCACAAGGCAGCTTTGCAGAAATCGAGGTCCAAACACCAAGTGAGCAACCCGAGGAGCAACAGTGACAAGAAAACTCCTGACAAGGAAGCAAACCTTGAGAAGAAAAGAGACTAATCCTACCAATCCTACTCTGACCGATACCAGGTATCAAAGCAGTAAGAGAACAAAACAAAAAAAGTTTTGCATTGGACTTCAACATAGCAGGCACAGTTAAAAATAAGACTTAAAAAGGTTGTATAAATTAGAAACTTCTACAACATGCCTGAGATCAAAGCCTCAATCAGAAATTGCCAACACTGCACTGTATATGATAAAGAGCACGGCAGATTGGTCCCAATTACACAAGATCTGGTCTTCAGCTGGGAAAAGAGTGAGTGAACGAGAGCAAATAAGCAATTGAGAAAAACAGAGTAAAATGCAGACATTCAACGAAAGATTTGCATATTTGGGCGTACTTCCATCTTTGCTGTTACACAAAAACCTTGCATGTCCAAAATGGCAACTTTTCAAGAGAAGGACAAAACATTCTAAACTTTCAAAGTAAGTTAACATAAAAAAAATATTCTAGCAATTTTGGATCTTGGAACTTCTGTTGGTCCACTCATCATGAAAAGATGAACAGCTTCAGATTATCGCAAAAACACTGACAAAAATGGAGATGCAACGTTTTGTTCCGTCAGAGACGACATACATATTTACAGTCAATAACAGCACACATATGAGGGTCAACGGATCCAGTAAACTGTGGTCTATGAAAGCGAGATGGTGGTGATGCTAGTGAAGCAGCACGTCATCGAGAGATGCAGCGAGAGAGAGACTCATGTAGCAGGTGCAGGCTCCATAAAGAGCGCTCACATCTCTTGGAGAATGCACAGTTGTCCTCCAGATCCTCAGGGTTGGCTGGCCGCCCGCGTTCCAGCCGTCCAGAGAGACACTGCCACATCAAGCCTGCATGCCAGGGTCAGTAAGGCTACTCTCAAACACCATCTCTCTTTTTTCCGTAGAGGATGACAGAGGATTCTGTGATGACTTAAATGCTGGGAAGTCTTTTATATGGTGCCAAATGTTAACTTTTTACTTCATGCTTGACCTCAATCTCTGGTTTGTTCTGAGGGTAACAAGCAGTGGCTAGTGTCTCTGGCCATCATGGTCAAAACGAATGCTAAATGTTGCACACCAAATAAAGACAAATGGTAGTATGATGCAGTCCCTGTTTTTCTGAGGACAATTTCTCATTTGAAACACACTACACAATCAAAACTTCTGACTGGAAATGTCCAACAGTCTGCACTTGAAGTAAAATTTAAATATGTCACATAAATATGAATAAATAAGATGATTTCTAAAACTAAAAACACAAAAAACACTGTCCACCAAAAATGACATTATTTCAATTCATACAGCTTGTCATGTGCAATTATCTACTGGTCCAACTAGGCTACAAATAAATCAATTTATTTGTTCATTTAAAAACCTGTCTACATTTCTAAATATCATCGGAACTCATGCTGACCACATTTTGTCAGAACTGACTACAAAAACCAACACTTATTTAAAATTCAGAGTAAATCTAGACTATTAAAGAAGCAAACCTGGCAGCGCTGTGCTGCATGCTGGATAAGACTGCATTATTCATTACTCTACTGTAATAAATGATGCCCTGGCAGACAATAATAAGAAAAAAAAAGAATGTGGCAAGTATAACTGATCTGAGCACAGAGATGAAAAGCACATGACAGATAATACGGTATGGAAATTCATACAAGGAAAGATTCTTATATGTAAAAGGCAACAAAACGTTTAAGCCTGTATTAATTTCACAACCTTCTTAGGCTTGCTCTTAATTCTTACACTTGTTTTCATTTTTTGTTGCCTTTTCTTAGACTCATTCTTTGTCTATTACTGAATTTTACGTGTCCTCATTTGTTTGGGCGTCGTTCTTGTTCTGTGAACTTGCTCTTAAATGGAGAGGCGACTGTCCAGTGAGCTATTATTCTGAATACCAACCCAAGACACATAAAAATATAGCTGCTTTCACATCTGCTCAAGCTTTTACATACTGCGTAACAGACTCCAACTTTTCAAGTACTTAGTCATATGCAGAAGTATGAACGCCCCTGAACACATTATACATTTTGTTGATTTTCTAAGTAGAAAAAAGATAACACTTCCTCTACAGGTAACAAACTTGCAAATTGCGTTTTTCTCCTAATTTTACTGCACCATTTCTATTTACTTGCTAATTTTAGCATATCGGAAAAAAAATTAAACATACAACATGCCATAACCATAGCACAGGATACTTTTTTGTTCTTCAATATGATAAATTTAGCAAATAAACAGTAATTTTATTTACTGTTTACTGTTTATTTATTAACATGTCATTTGACCCCTTTTGCACACGACTGTAAGAGGGCATATCATAAATATTATTTGTTCATCAAAAAGAATTTCACAGCATGCCTGTGCATCTTAAGATCATACAGGGCTTTGGCAAATTAAACATGACATTAAATATTCTGATCCTGGTTATCAACATTCTGTGAGAAAGAAGCCTTTACGTGTATTCTCTGTGGCTCAGATCAAGGTGGTATTGTTCTACCTCTAGTGTACAATGACAGACACTGCATTTACTTAAGACAGCCAAGTAAATGGTTAGGATGAAGAGAATAATGGCTCAATTAAACATGTTGCCTTTCTGTCTTCTTTGGAGTTAAGACAGTGCAGAAATCGAGTAGCCCTTCTCATCTCTGTCATTTATCCCCAGATGTCTTATCCTCTGCCAATTGGTCACAACATTACAGACATCCTCTGATATAATTTTATCACCCCACATCCCCATGGAAAACTAGCCCTGTCCAAATAGCACTACAGTTCCAAAAAGGTACCACTCACTGTCCAGTCCATACTGTCCATATTTGGAAACTTAAGCTGCAAAAATAGATCATTCGGAATTCATTGTATTAGTGATGTCACAAAAGAATGAACATACTTAAACATATCCACTCGTTTAGAATGCAGCAGTTTAGCCCCACCCACTCACACTGAAGCCAAGTGGTGCGTCACCAGACTGCTTTTTGATTTAGGCCCAATATCGGACATTCAATCCTAACAGAACTCACGTGTATCAGAAACAAACAAGCTGTTTCATTCTAAAAGATAAAGAGAGGTTGCGGTACATATAAAAGTCCTAAATTACGAAGAGCTGTTTCCACCAATGGAACATAACCTACATAATCATTTAGTAAGTCGTAATTATGAGAATGTTTTCTAGAATTATAAGACAATATCTCATAATTCTGAGGTTCGATCTCATATTTATGACTTGGCTCCTCATAACTATGAGATGGTTCTCATTATTATGTGATAATATGTAATTATTATGAGTCACACTTATGAGACAGAATCTCTTTTTATGAGAAAGCACGTCATAATTATTAGGCGCCGTCACATTTATGACACACTACGTCATCATCATGGAAAACCCTTTCATTTTCTTTAGCTGCACAAATAATAAATTCAGGCAGAAGCAAAAAATATATACAAAAAAGCCCAAAAGGTGTCGGATATGGGCCACAAGGCCATTAAACCGCTATTTCAGAGCACGCTGGAACGCGCCGTGTGGTGGTTTTACCCTCTTCATTCTGGTTCTTTCTCTTTTGTTTTACTCCTCAAAACCTTTCCCAGCATCAGAACCTCAACACTCGATAGCTGAACTAAACTAAACTGGAGGTCTAACAAGCCACATCAGCGCTGGACGGGCCAGCGGCTCAGTCCGGATCTGGACAGGCAGCGGTGAAAACACTGAGCCCAGCTGCTCCGTCTGAAGCCGCTCCCAAACACAGAGACGGGCGCTGTCCGGCAGGCGACCTAACGCCGTGCCAAGTGCAGGGAAGCCCGACTCAGCGACTGTAAACGCTTTCCACAAGAAAAACACAGACGTAAATCACACCAACCCGAACTCCAGATGGACCGCTAAGGGCGCTGCCATGTTGCCGCTCTAACAGGAAGCAGTCACGCTCCTTCACCGGAAGAACCGCCTTCATGAGCGCGGCGCCCTCCCGTTGAGTCGGAGAGGTGAGGAGCTCAGAGCGAGCCGGCCTGAAAACCCGGAGACCTCCACACTCAGCACGCAGGATATATGAAGGACACACGCAGGAGTCATATTTATATATAGCGATAGGTAATGTAGAGTAATTTTCCACAGCATGACTAAAATAAAACATTTAAATGTGTGAAAACACCCATTCATTGTTTTTTGACGCAACATACCTCAAAAACTAAAAAAGAAGACTGCACACTGAATTTCAGGTAAAGGTAAAATCGATGATGAAATCTATTTAAAAATGTTTTTGGGGCATTACAGGAACATGAAAACCTGATTAAAAGATGGATAAAAACAGACAAAAATAATCCCAACGGGTTAACATGTTCACACTAGCACACAACCTCACATGGCAAGGCTCAGCAAAGGCAGAAGCATAGAAAGGGAATCAGCAGGCTGAAACTAAGAGGGGGCGGGGGGGGGGGGGGGGGGTGTGGGGATGAAAGCACCCACAGGTGTCTTCCTCTTTTGACACAAAGTTGATTAAAATACACACACACACACACACACACACACACACACACACACACATTTTCTAAGCCGCTTATCCTTCTGTGTCACGGGGTGATCAAAGCAATCATAGCTAATTATATGTAACTTAGACAATCTACGTATGCAGCTCTCTCTCTCTCTCTCTCTATATATATATATATATATATATATATAGCTGTATGCGATATACACAAAATTAATTACATGTTTTGTTGATTTCTAAAGGGAAACTAAGCACGTATCCTCTACAGGAAACAATGGCATTTTTACCCATTTTAGTGCATCATTTCTAATTACGCACTCTATATATTTCTATAGAATTTCAATTGATATTATTATTTGCTGACTTTAGCACATTGGGGAAAAAATAAGCATAAAATATGTGCATAAAACTATAAAGCATGTACATCTCTGCAGATTTCTCTGAAAAACTGAAAATGAGTATCCTGAAAAGAACAGAAGCTGTAATTAAAGCAGTGAAGAGTGGACACCTTAAAGACTGAGCAAACTGACATTCAATTTTGCTGTTGAGGCTTTGGAGTAAATTTCCATGAAAATATGTTTCCTGCTTTTTTCCTGATCCTGCTGAAAAGTGAATAAGTTGTACTTAATGGCTGTTTTGTTTGGATAGTAAATAAAAATGAAGGGTGGTCTCTGAATTTTGCTCAGACAGTTTGTGTGTGTGTGTGTGTGTGTGTGTGTGTCTGTGTGTATATATATATATATGTATATTCTGCACTTCTTGTCTATATATATATATAGAAGTGCAGAATATGCTGATGCATCAGATGTGTTGTTCTCCCTGCAGTTCTCGAACCCTCACATTCTTTTTTTTCTTTCTCTCTCCACAAACTCCCTGAGCCTCCATCATATTACTGACAGGTCTGTCCCAATCGGGGGTGAGCAGATTGAATTGCAAATCTTGTGCCTTCTGTTGCCGTCCGAAGCCGCGCTGGCCCTTTGCAGTTGGCCATTCATGTGGTAATGTGTAGTGCGAGGAGGAGCTGGAGAAGGCTGAGGGGGGCCAAGGGGCCAGTGAGAGTCACACGAGGGGCCACCATAGATTGACATCCAGAGGAAGTAAGCGGCAAAGTGGAATAATGTTTTTGTTTATATTTGAATTTTTATGTAAGTAATGACATAAAACAGGGTATATGTAGAGCATTAACCCAGAACTGTATGGACATCCTAGAAAGTACATAGATATGCAACATATTTGGAACTAGAGTGGAGAGAAAAAATGGTATGGTGTAGTCTCTTGTTACCTTGATTTGCATAAGAGTTATACACCGTTCTGAATACACTCTCCAAAACAGATAAACATTGTTCAGTGTTACATGCATATCATTAGCCACAATGCATGACTGCCATTCGCAATATAAATAAAGGGGAATTACACCAATTTTTCAAAATTTCTGCATAATTCAAACGTTTAATGTAAATAAAGTCATTCAGAGTGGCTTGATGTAAAATGCGCTGTTCTAAAGAAACTTTCAGACTCAGATTTCTTTTTCAATGGTGGTGATAGGAGCCAGGTGCCACAATGTCTACAGTAAAAATGGCAATTTTTTAAATTATCCAAAGTCACCGGTGAATCTACGCGTTGTCCGAGTTTTTGTTTTTCATTTTGATGATGATGAAATAGTGGTAAATCTGAAAAGAAAAAAAAAACATTATTTGGAGATATTTTGCATTAGAATGCCCTGCATTAAAAAAAAAGTTTTAGGCCAAAAGCTTCTCAAAATGATCATAAAACAATGTCTCAGGCATCAAGCAGCATATTCATAACCATTTTATGAAATACCTTTCTGTGAGGGAGCTTTTAAAAGCATGACATTTCTGGTTTCTTTTGCAAGTTACTGTGACTTGGTAAGGTTCTGTAGAGTACAGCAACTCAAGCCACTCTAAATAACTGTTAATAACATCTAAATGATTTAATTATGTAGAAATTTTGAAAACTCAATGGAATACCTCTTTAAATGCGTAGACATCAAGATGTGCTCGCTGTTGTTTGACACTAACAGAGGCTGTGTGAAACTTGCATGCTAAGGAATGATACAGCAGATTTCTGCTGAAAAGGCTGAGATAATGACATACAAGTTTATTAGCACTTGCATGCGCTTCTTTACATAATCCTACAAAGATGGAAAAGCTGGTTTGCTCCTAATGTGCAATTTCCATACATGCACAGTACATACTGTAGTACATAGCTAAGATAAGGTGCAGCATAATGTCTGTGTTGTTTCCAGATGTTTGGCTTGGCATGTCTGGATCTTCAGTAAGACAGTAAGAATAGGCAGATCGAAATTATAGTATCAATGTGTTTGATCCTGATGCTTTTTTTGAAAACTGATTCTCATATAATTATAGTGATGTTGAGTGTTTAAGCAACATGATAGTGACAAAAATTCTTTAAAATGGAATATACAGGAATATACCTGAAAAGATGGATGTTGCGCTGGTGTTCTCAGAACAATGGACTGGCCACCACAGATTGGTGACCTCAGCATCAATTAAAGTGTTAGGGAGTACGTGGGCCATGAGAAGCAGTATATGCAACCAATTTCTAAGACTGTCCTTAAGATGTGTGGAAATTTTTTTTCCCAAACTGCTTATATTTAAACATTATCATTTAGATTACAGGTTTTTCCTTCTTCCTTAGTTACCATTTTTAAAATTAATAAATGTATAATAAGTAGTAATAAAACTAGTAATAGAAAATGGCCTCACAAATTTCACCATTTTATGCACATCAACATTTCTACCTGTATCATGACTGCCTGCAGGACACTGCCTTGTGATTACTTGCTATCGACTCAGAAAGAAAGCTGTAGTGATCAGTGACTTTTCTCATCCTGTGACTCGCTGAACGCGATGACGTGTGACAGACAGCTCTGCTGTGTGTTTTTTCCACCTCAACTTGGCTGATGGACCCCAGTCTGTGCCCCTGTGTGCCATTCTCTAGAGCTCATACAGTGTACTGGTGTGCCCACTCTGCCAGTGCTGCCAGGAGGCCCTGTCTCTGGCTGGCACACAGCTGCCTGGATGCACAGCTGTGAGAGAAATGAGGCATTCTGTTCTACACACACACATACACATACACACACACACTCAGATTGCATCATGGTCTTACTGCTCCACCCCACCACCCCAGGCACCATCTTGACTCTGTGAAGTCACAACAGCCTGGCACTCAATTCAGGATGCCAGCGCACATATTCAGTGCTGAGCTGCTTTCAACAAGAACATGTACACATTTGTGTATTGAAAGAAGTGCAGACAAATATACCAGCATCCAGAAAAATGCTCAAATATGCATTTCACACTTGTGCCTTGCTTGTTTACATGTAAGACATACATGTATCATGCAGATAAATGAGAGTTATACGAGTTCAATCCGAGTTCAGTGTCTTTTTGACATCTGCCCCATTACGCTTCAAACAGAAAGTAACTTCTAGGGGGCTGTCTCGATGGTATGGAGAGGGCCTGTGGGGGACCTGTGGGGACCCTCAAAAAGTTGTATGCAAATGCACCCAGACAAATGATGTTCTGTTGATTTTGTTAGTGAAAATAAGTATAGATAACCTGCAGGTAACTATCGCTATACACATATCAGTGCTGTCAGATCTTTTTTGTTGTTTTTCCGTTTTGTACATAATTTGAAAATGCCTTTTGCCCTTTATATTGTGAGTAAATTTCATTAAGAATGGACCAAAAGAAACAGCCCAGAATGACTTGGAAAAATTTCTGGTCTCACTGAATTACATTAAAAGTAAAGTAGGTTTGTTCCTTTTCCTGCAAAGTTACCACTTTGTTGATATGAGATTTTCTTCTAACAACAGTGATATGATATTTCTCTGCTAATTTTAGTGTGAAATGTCAGTACATATCAAAGCTATGCCATTTTTGGGTGGGTAATAGAATTACACTAAGCTTGCTGACAGAGGATTATCACTCAAAGTTGTGTCATTCAGAGTCTATCTACTGAAATTTTCATTACAAACTTATCAATGCTACCTGAACAAAGGGTCTTGCTGACATAGGAAACAGTATTGGAGTTCATGACAAAAAAAAATTGTGTTTTCATATTTTATGTAGGAGTTTTCATTTTTTCACCTTAGTTCCGAGTTCCTGATATGAGCACGACACAGACTACAGAATGGCGTACAACTTCAGAAATCTATTTGGTACTATTATACACCCAAGATTCAATTTCCTAACAACAAACTTGCTTCCAACAGCACACAGTTATCCCTGACTGTTTATCTCACTCTTATTCATGTGCATTACATCTGTGGTAAACCCAACAAAACCTTCACAACCTGCAACATGATATATTCATTATTTATCATCAAAAAATCTAAAATAAGTGCTTTATTGTCAACATCCCAGTTATCAAAATTTTGTGGGCCACATCCTTGGTTTGCTCTGGCCCAATATACAGCTGGGTCCTCGGCCCAGATCTGGCCCACACACTGTAAAGTGAGTAGAACTAAAGGATATGGCCCAACCAAATCTGGCCCAACTTCATTGCTGGTTCACAACCTTCATGCCAGTGTTGTCCCACGAATATAGACACGAGGTTAAACTGTAAGAAGCTGTCCAGGATCTGGCCCTGTTCTGGCCTGCATGCCTATCATTTACCTGATACTCAACAAACATTCATATAGGAAAGCCAGAATTGGCCCAAAACTGTCTGCTATCTGGGATGTAGGCTAATGTTAGATGCTTATAGGTGGAATGGCATAACTTGTGGCCCTTACAATTCTAGTTTTTATCTCTGCTGTTGTACTGAATCAGTGCCTCTACTATATCACCCCTATACACATCACTTTATACATTGAGATTATCAGTATTAAGATGTACTCTTTTTGCCTCGTACTCATGCTGCTGTGTTTCATGCTGCTGTTATTTGCACCATACTATTTATTATTACTTTTGTTCTTGGGAGTTAACTGGGACCGAGCGTACATTATTTCATTCCACCTCATGTACCACGTGTGATGTGAATGACAATAAAGCCTTATCTTATCTTATATCTTATCTTATAGCACTAAAAGAGAATAGGTTGAAGTCACTGAAATGGATTTATGTAATCATTCAACCCCATCTGTTTAGAAAGATTAATCCAGTGTATTAAAGCCTGTGACTATATCAAGCATCAATCTAAATATGAAATATTTGTGTAGGGTCAAGACCAGGAAGGGATTACGTTGTAAGACAACGGTTGTTCTCATCGTTATAGGCTAAGGAAGCTGACTGAAGCTTCAGGGTCCCTCAACACTGGCACAGTTAGTTGCTCTCGCCGTCTTCTGGTTGAAGTGAGGAACTACAGCCAGCAAGTAGGTTCATATAAAGTACCTTCAATATTCCACCTGAGAAACATTCTAATTTGACACTCTATTACTGCACATGAAAATCAACATTAATGTAGTTTCAGTTCAACTTCTGTAAACAAAAAGTCATTCTGTTCTCAGTGTGCTGAGCTCAGTGACATTTTGAGTTTGAGAAGGTTTGAAGGGAGAAATGCAAGATTAAAGACAAACTCTGAACACAAGCTTACTGTATTTTATTTCCTGGAAAAAAGATTGAAAAACATATGACATACTCATATGTACAGCACATAAGAAAGAAGATGCAACCACAGCAACCTAAACCTGTTGTCCACCAGAGTCCAGCCACTATTTACATCATACAATAAGCACACATCAATCTGTCTGTACAAGAAAAAGAGGGTCCGAGCAGACATTACATTCCCAGACCAGCAGGCATTATTTAAAAACAAACACTCCAAACGTCTCAGGCCTCTTGTTTTTTGCTTGCTATACAGAGCCCTCTGCTGGCTTGGAGTGGAATTGCATATGGAGCATCTCCAATCCTCAAAACTTCCAGATCTCCACAGCGCTAATTGCTTTTAACGTGTGTGTGCCTTTATAAAAATACCTGAAATAGTGCCTCCAGTAATCAGTTTTCCCTGGTAATGATCTTTGACAGGTTGCCTGTAAATAGTGGCAGCCTGCATATGAGAGCTACTGGTTCCCTTAAGAAATAAATAAATTTTTTCATCATTTTTGGGTGGGAAATAGAATTACACTAAGCTTGCTGACAGAGGTATATCACTTTGAGTTGTGTCATTCAGTATCTGTCTACTGAAACCTGCATTACAAACTTGACATTGGTACCTGATCAAAGGTTCTTGCTGACGCTGGAAATAACATTGGAGTTCAAGCCAAATAAATAAAAATAAAAATAAGGTTAACAGTACTGGCACTGCTCCCCAAACTATAGCATGAAGACTGTCACCCAGAAAGGTCCCACATTTGCTGTATGTTCATTTGGGGTCAGTGCTAAATCACATTGGCCTACATATAAAACATATAAAAATGGATGGGTGTTTTAAAGAGATACTCCACCAATTTTCTGCATGTTTTGCATAATTCAGTCACTGAGATGTAAACAAGGCCATTCAGAGTGGTTTGATGTGAAATGGTTCATTGTAGAGAAAATTACTGACTCAGATTTCTTTTGAGCGGTAGTAATAGCACCCAGGGGTTGCCATGTCAACAACACAAAAATACCCATTTTATTTACTCAAAAACAGGAAAAAACAACCCTGAAGTGCATTCTGAGATTTTGTATGTAATGCTGATGACAAAAATAAAAATATTGGTAAAACTGAACCAATATGTTTTCTCCCAGCTTGTAATATCTTGCATGTATTTCTCTGCCAAGAATGTATTTTTAAAAATATAAATTTTAAGCAAAATGTTTATCTCAAAACTGTCATAAAACAATGTCTCAGCCATTTCATGTAATAAACATTCTGTGACGGAGCTTTTACAGACATTAAAGTCTTCAGATGTTTGGTTCCTATTACCATCATTGTAAACAATTCTGCATTTCCCTAGAATAAAACATTTCACACCAGACCACTTTGAATTACTTTTTTTACACCTTAATGATTTAATTATACAGAAATTTTGAAAATTCAGTGGTATTCCCCTTTAAATGAAATGTCTAAAATATAAAGGAAAAGGATTTTATCCAGACTGACGCTGTGTTATACACATTCAGATTCATGAATGTCAACTTATATCAGCAAATCATTGAAGTTTTCATTGCCACACATACAGCAGAATATCATGGAGTTTGCCCACACTCTCTCTCTCTCTCTCTCTCTCTCTCTCTCTCTCTCTCTCTCTCTCTCTCTTTCTCTTTCTCTCTCTCTCACACACAGAATTAAGAAAATAAAACATGATCTAACGTACATATTCAGTTCAAAAGAAAGTGTGTAATGTTCAAAATGCACATCAAATCCAAACTACTCACAGCTTTTTTCCAGTCTTCACTCACAGTAAAGCCATCAAAGAATTAAAGGGGCAATGTGTAGCACTTCAGTGTGTCAGGCTGATTTCTTTTGAATATCACTGCACTCTTCAGAACGATGGTTCCTCAAGGGTTCTTTAGTAATGAAAATGGTTCTGTATGGAAGCATGAACACTCAAAGGACCCTTTACATGATTAAATGGTTGTTAAAATTGATCTAGAATGTGCTGTAGATGGTTCTGTACAGTACCTTTCTATATAGCACCAAAAAGGTTCTTCTGTTACAGGTTTTGAATCGTAACAATAGAAGAACCTTTTTTGGTGCTATATAGAAAAAATCCTGTTGGTGCTTATAGGTTCTGTATAGAATCATATAAAACTTATTCTACATCAACCTGAAGAACACTTTCATAAAGCAAAGAACCCTTTAATCATGCAAAGGGTTCACTGAGTGTTTATGGTTCTTTATAGAATCATTTTCTTTGCTAAGAAACTCTTGAAGAACCATCATTTTTAAGTGTGTGGCTCATTGCTGGTCACATAAACTAGCTTACAGGAACCAAGATCTTTAGCTCCAAAAAGTAATCTAATTCTTAAAAATAAAGCTGCCAAAAAAACCAAAGCAGTATTTCTCAATCCGCTCCTTGAGGACCTCGGCCAGTTTGTACTTTTGCTCTTTTTCTATGTACCAAGAGTTGGCATTCAGCAAAAATGTGTTTGAGAACCTCTGCCCTGAGAACCTTTCTTTGAAGAACCCTAACATTGAGATGTGAGTTTGACTATGCATGGTCTATACCACTTATAGGCCCATATCATGTAAAACAAAACTGTCCTTATCATGTAAAATGAAACTAGGCAGCAAACAGCTGCCTGCTTTGAATTCACTCTTTTGTGAGGTCATGAAAGCCAAAGCAGTTTCATACATTCAGCCTACAGCAATTTAGCCTCACCTATGTAGGAGTAATTCAGCCTGGACTTCTTTCTGAATGAGGCACAATGTAGGGCAGCCAATCAGATCAAATGTTATTTACGTAAATCAGTCTTAAAGGCACAGCAACAAAACCAGCCTGTTTAATGTTAAGGGATAAAGATTGGTTGAAAATGATTGTGGAAAATCAACATTTGTTAATGATACACTAATAAACATTGAGTGTGTTTACATGCACTTAATAATCCGATAACTGCAGAAAATCAGATTTTGTAAGTAATCCGATCAAGGCGTTTACATGACTTCGAGTAATCAGATAATGTAAAACGCCGGGTCAACATAAATCTGGCAGTAATCAGATTTTTGCATCGTAACTATCTAAAAGATGAAGCATATTTAAATCCTTCTTCAAGCATGTAATTGGTTTCAGTGTCACTCTAAAAGTGTTTTGCTGCCATCTCGCAGCACCGCTGCCTGCTTATTTCCGGTACCACCATCTGTTTTGCACATGTACAGACTAAGAAATCTGATTACTGAGCCAATATCCAGCCCTTTTTATCGGATTTCTTAATAGGATTTCTAGACCTTACTTTGATCTAAGAAATCAGAGGATGTTGTTACATGACCATTTGAATAATCAGATAACTGCCAAAGTTAGGTTGTGATAACAATAATAATAAAATATGAGAAAAATGTAGGATATGGGCCCTTCACATGACTTTCCTAAAACTGTCCATGCAGTCCAAGAACCAATGAGGAAGGTTTATTTTTTTAAGGTGTGCTTCCACTTTAATACACTATCATGTTGCTACTGCAGCACTACCTCACTGATTTTTGATCAAACTGTCACACAGGTTACTACACAATGCCCCTTAAATGCAGAAATGAAAACAGAAACAATCATTATAAAACATAAAAAAGTAAGACTTTTTTTTCTTGTCTAGCAAGTGTCTGTTTGGGTTATTGAGATTTGGCAACATACATTCAAACATTTGATAAGTGAGCGAGTGTCCTAGCTCGGAATGGTGACGGTGTGATGACCATGCAGTCTGAAATCACACAAAATCTTGAAGATGGTTGAAGCACTTGTTTTTTTTTCCTTCATCCTCCTCTTTCCTGAAGTGAGAGAAGGTGATTTGGCTTCAGGCTTTTAAAAAAAATGCACTCCAGCTGTAGTTCTCAGCTTTGTCCTGTAGGGGGCGGGGTGCAGTCATGCCTGGATAAAGTCTGCCTTCTTTTGTGCCTTTTAGTTTTTTTGGGATTTAAAGTGAACCTCCTGTGCCTCCGTCCTCCCCTGTGTCCTTATAATGGTCTATCCCAGGTTTGGGGTAACAGTGAGGTGATGGATCATACTGTATGTGGATTGGAGGGGGGGGGGGGCTATAACTCGCTGTGGCGTACAGGAGGCTCCAGCTTGTGAGAGAGTGCCGTGAGGACTTTGTCAAATTTTTCATAGCGCTCGGCCTGGCTGCCCTCTGAGCCTCTGCTGCCCCAGAGCAGCCTCATCTGGAACTCGGTACAGAAAATCTCCAGCACCTCCTCCCTCTCCTGGAAGTCTGTACATGAGAAACAGAGAGACAACAGAGTGATGCGGAGTGTGCCTACAAAACTCACTGTCACTGAGCAAAGTTGCCGGCAAAGTTTAAATAGCCGTGCCAAGGCACGCACTGTGCTTAAAGATGGTTCTTTGGAAAGATGCTTTGGGTTCCCTAAAGAATATTTCTTTAAAAACAAAATGTGTTAATAAATGTGTGAGTGTGGAGTTTAAAAGAACCTCCATGCAAAGTAAAGGTTCTATACCAGTTAAAGAGCTCATATAATGGAAACTAAATAAAAGTGATGAAGTATGTGTACAATACTGCTTATTCTCCACATTATACAGCTGTATGCAAATGTTTTGGCATCCCGGTACATTTAGTTAATGTAATGAGTGAAAGTTAGTTAACACATCCTCTTTACTGTTAGAAATAAAGGTTCTGTGCAGGTACATTTTTTTATTCAACAAGGTAGAAACAATGTAAATGTTCCCTCAAAAGTACTACAGTGGATTTAAGGTCCCATTGTGCACCTTAAATATGATTTTCCAGGTGAAAAAGTAAATATTTGTACCTTTTCATAACCTGATGTTTTAAAACAGAACAATAAAATGATAAGCCTGGAGATGAGACAGGGTGTGTGGAATCAAAACAGCTTAAAAAATATGATTTAAATGGATTAGGGTACAATTATTTTCCCTGACTAAAGGTATGAGTGAAAGATATGGAACGTTTTGCATTGTGTTTATTTTTTTCCAATATATTAAACAAATACAAAGAAATTGTACACAAATGCATTTTTTAAGCTTAATCCCTGTGAAGGAAACTTATTTTCACATAGAAAATCAACAAAACGTGTGAATATTACACATACCCTGTAGCTTGCTCTCAGCGTTGGTGCGGTACAGGCCCCCGTGGTGTGCAATGCTGCGTGCAGCTTCTAGGTGGCTCATGACCACGTCCACTCCACACTCAGAGCTCTCCCAGGGCTCAAGCCCCTCCCCCACAGCCACACCCCTCTCCAGCAGAGACAGCAATGGAACAACATGGGGGAAACAGGTGCTGGACAGGACAGAACTCTCTGCCACACACATACAAAACACGACCGTTAAAGTTATCCTAAAGGAACTGCCATTGTCCAAAAATGCTAATTATTATTATAGTTTAATGCTAATTATTGTTTTGCACTATGCCACTTACATTCAGCTGTTAATGGCTTTTAGTTCATTAATAGTCATGCTTGTTTGACCATGCCATTACTGTAAGTGACCGTCCTCACCTTTTCCTTCATTCATGGCTTTCATGAAGGGTTTGAGCTTCTTCTCATACAGTATGGCTCCCTCCGTGTGTCTCTGCCTCAGCGTCATCCAAGTCTGCTCCAGCCGTGCAATCTGAAAAACCCGACACAAAACAATCAGACATCCATGGAATCATACCAGAGACGCTTCTTCTTAAAAAGATGGTTCTTCAAGAGGTCTTGAGTAAAGGCATAAGTTCTATATAGAACCCTTTTATGTTTTAATGGTTCTTTGCATGGTGAAAACATTCTTCACATTGATGTATATTGTTCTATATGAAAGATTTATGAAAAAGGTTCTATATAGCACCCAAAAAGGTTCTCCATTTGTTACAATGTCAGGCTTATTATAATTGAAGAACCCTTTTTGGTGCTCTATAGAACCTTTTCAATACAGATTGTAAATAGAACTGTCCAGAATACATTCTCTATCAATTTGAACTTTTTAAGTGATACTTTTTTAATCCCACAAACAGGGAAATTTCACCTCTGCATTTAACCCAGCCATGAAGTGAAACACCACATACACACTAGTGAATACACACACACACACTAGGGGGCAGTGAGCACACTTGCCCAGAGCAGTGGGCAGCCCTAACCAAGGCACCTGGGGAGTAATTGGGGGTTAGGTGTCTTGCTCAAGGACACCTCAGTCATGGACTGTCGGCACTGGGGATCAAACCAGCAACCTTCCGGTCACCGGGCCAGTTCCCTAACCTCCAGCCCACGACTGCCCCAATGATGCAAAGAACCTCTTAATTATGCAAAGGGTTGTTTGAGGGTACATGGTTCTATATAGAGCCATTTTCTTTACTAAATAACCCTTTAAAAAAAAATCATTTTCATGTGTAGAAATTCAAAAGCCATTTATGAAATTGTCCCTTATTCATTCACACTCAAAGATGGTTCTTCAGGGGTGCTTTAGTAAAGACAGTGGTTATATATAGAACCACGAGCACTTAAAGGACCATTTGCACGATTAATTGGTTCTTTACATGGTGAAATTGTTGTTTGGACTGGTTGAGAATATGTTGCATATAGTTCTGTACAGGACCTATTTGAAAAATTGTTCTAACACGAAAAAGGTTTAAAAGGTTATAAGCTTGACAGCATAACAATAAAAGAACCCTCTTTTGGTGCAAGAGAGAACCATTTTATCTATACAGAGTCATCTTTTCAAGAGTGTATATAGTGTGCTATTTTAGGAGGCAAGCAGTTTGCAGTGGTGTCCAAGAACACAATGGCAAGTATCTAAAGCCCTCTTACAAGCTTACAAAGCACTGCTTGGGTACCCCAGCAGGTAGTGGGTGTGTTTCCATGCACTCAATTATCCAGTCATTATCAGATTTCATCAGTTATCTGATTATTCAAATGGTCACATTACCAGAATACTCTGATTTCTTAGATCTCTCACCTGTGGTAATTCTAGGGCCCTCATGATGGCAGCAAAGCCAAACATGTTTCCCATGGTGCTCTTGAGCTCAGCAGCCAGTTGAATGGTTTTATACAGCAGTGCAGCTCTCTCTTCTGTACTCCCCGTACAGCCCAGCAGGTCAACGGCCATCATTATTGACATGGTGTAAAACCTGCAGAAAGAAAGGAATATTGTGTGTAAACATCCTGTGACGTGTGTTGTTGTGGTTTGTTGTAAGGTGTGCCAAGTCTCGACATCCAGTGGAGCCAGTGTGATGCAAGACTAACTTCCAAACAAGACTTCAATCCACAAAATGATAACTTTCTTAGGAGAATGAGAAAATGTTCTCCTTTTTTAATATAATATAGTTGATATAATTGGCAGCTGGCATCAAATGATGGAGATTAATCTGACACCAACAATAATAAAGGTGGAAGAAAATATCAGTACAGTATAATATGGAAAACCAGTATCAATATGCAGAGGCCAATTTTATTAACCTTTTTGAATATGTATGAAGCCCATTGATCTAACACACCTGCTTCAACACATTATCTAATTAACATGTTGATGTATACAGACTAGTTGAGAACTATGTTAATATGAGAGTTAAAGGACAAACTGATACACTGTTTCCTAATATTACAGTTAATGCTACTAATTATCGGATGTGCTAGGACTGCCACAATTACCCCGAATAAATGACTGGTTATTCTTTGTTTGTCTGAACAATTCCAGTGTAAATTTTTGTGATTTGTCCATAAGAGGGCAAACCAATAAAAGACTAAATAAATAAAAATAAATGTAGTTCCCCCTCCAATTCACATTCTTCACAAATCAAGTCCCCAGGAGCCACATTCACTGAGAAGAGTCAAAAGTGCCAAACAAGACTGCAATCACGGAGAGTAAAAAGGGTTCATGAAACGTGTAAATCATTGTAATGCAAACAGCTGCAGTAATGCTGTTTTTTCACAATTGAGTGTTACATTTGATAATTGTCTGTCTTTTTTGCAGTTTGATTATATAATTCAATTCAGAACATTCATTGACACCCCTACGACCTATTGTAGCATAATATATCATAGAAGAACATTATGTAGCATATTATGAATGTGATTCACCGGGGGGCTGTCAATTGTATCAGGCCCACATTGACAGTGCCATTGCACCAAGACTGGCACTAGGACTAAAAATTTACCAAAATACATTTCTGTCTTAATCTACAAGATGGTATTATTTCTTTCTGTTGAGTCCAAGGCTCATGTTAGTGGAGTGGCTGTTCAGAACAATAAGACTGGATTACACTTACACCCCCTGCATGGGAGAATGGGGTAGTATACTAATGGGGTTCAAACTGGAATCAAAAACTCCACATTAAAATATAATATAAAAGTGACTGGGAGAGACCCCTAACATTACATTCAGCATACACTAAACTGCTCTGAATAATAGCATTGGACCTGTAGTGGAGCATACAACTATGTATAGTTATACATGTATGTATAAAGGAGGGAGATGAGAAAAAGAAACAGCATGAAGAAAGTTCACTCTAGAATCCTAAAGAAATCCATACTCCTGTACTTCTAATTGCTCCTTTTTAGCCAGAGGAAATGTTAGCAGGCATCCAGGAGAACGCAAGTGAGCTAAATGCTAAAGTGACACAGATGGCCATCAGGTCAGTTCACAGCAGTGCATCGACAATGTTCTCTGGCTAAAGAAGTTGAAGGAGCCTGCAGAGGGCTGCAGAACATCCAGAAAGTGATTTTACAAGTGTGTGTAAATAACATCAAGTCAAAATAGGTTAACACATCTCCTCCTGAAAATACACTTTTGCACATTTCAATGCACAATTACTCTGCTTATTTATTAGCTTAATTTAACATATTAGAGAAAAAAAAATGACACTGTTCCACCATATTAAACTCAGCAAATAAACAGAAACTGTCATATTTCAATTTGAAATTAGAAAATCAACAATAAGTCATGTTCAATGTTCAAAACATAAGAGTGTGCCAAGGTTTCTGAAGGTGAGATATATATATATATATATATATATACGCACACACACACACACACACACACACACACACACACACACACACACAACCCCAATTCCAATGAAGTTGGGACGTTGTGTAAAACATAAATAAAAACAGAATACATTAATTTGCAAATCCTATTCAACCTATATCCAATTGAATACACTACAAAGACAAGATATTTAATGCTCAAACGGATAAACTTTGTTTTTTGCAAATATTCACTTATTTTGAATTTGATGTCTGCAACACATTCCAAAGAAGTTGGGACCGGAATGCTCAAAAAATACCTATTTGGAACATTCCACAGGTGAACAGGTTAATTGGAAACAGGTGAGTGTCATGATTGGGTATAAAGGCAGCATCCCTGAAAGGCTCATTCATTCACAAGCATTCACTGCGTGAGCCAATAGTCCAACAGTTTAAGAACAATGCAATGTGGAAAAGTGTCCTGTGGTCTGACGAGTCCACATTTCAAATTGTTATGGAATTCATGGACATTGTGTCCTCCGGGCCAAAGAGGAAAAGGACTGTCCGGATTGTTACCAGCGCAAGTTCAAAAGCCAGCATCTCTGATGGTATGTGGGTGTGTTAGAGCCCATGGACTGGGAAACTTGCACATCTGTGAAGGCACCATTAATGCTGAAAGGTACATACAGGTTTTGGAGCAACATATGCTGCCATCCAAGCAACGTCTTTTTCAGGGACGTCCTGCTTATTTCAGCAAGACAATGCCAAGCCACATTCTGCACGTGTTACAACAGTGTGGCTTCGTAGTAAAAGAGTGCAGGTACTAGACTGGCCTGCCTGCAGTCCAGACCTGTAACCCGTTGAAAATGTGTGGTGCATTATGAAGCGCAAAATACGACAACGGAGACCCCGGACTGCTGAGCAACTGAAGTTGTACATCAAGCAAGAATGGGAAAGAATTCCACCTACAAAGCTTCAACAATTAGTGTCCTCAGTTCCCAAACGCTTATTGAGTGTTGTTAAAAGGAAAGGTGATGTAACACAGTGGTAAACATGCCCCTGTCCCAACTTCTTCAACGTGTTGCAGGCATCAAATTCAAAATGAGTGAATATTTGCAAAAAACGATAAAGTTTATCTGTTTGAACATTAAATATCTTGTCTTTGTAGTGTATTCAATTGAATATAGGTTGAAAAGGATTTGCAAATCATCAAATCACCGTATTCTGTTTTTATTTATGTTTTACACCATGTCCCAACTTCACTGGAATTGGGGTTATCACAATTTATTGACAATTAGAAAAGCAACAAAACATGCCATTTGACTGTTGGTGACCAGACCTTTGCACAAAGCTCTAGGTGTATCTGTGTGTGTGTTTGTATATGTGGCTTATGTTTGTGAATATGGCATTAAAGTCACCTTCTCGTTGTCTAAGAACCCTAAAGTTGCTAAAGCATGTTAAAAGAATACATCAGTATTTTTCAGCTAAGTCTCTTGTTGCACTGTAATGTATGATTGATTACTTTGGACAATAATTTGATGCATTTTCATACATTTGGAAAAGAACAGAAAACACATTGATTAAAAATATATGTATAATAGAAGATAATGGCATTTCAGCTCCTGGCAAATGGCATATATTATAAACATGTTTTGAGTTACCAGCATTTCAGTTCTTTTATAAGTACAGGGAAACGTGCCATATATTGTTCTGTCTATGGTAATCAACCATATGCTACAGAGGCAGCAGACAGAGACTTGGTTGAAAAACGCTTAGGATTCCTTTAATGCTAATAGTGACAGTACTGTATGCATGTGTATGCCTCTCTGTATGGGTTTAAGTGCATGTGATTGTGTATCCACGACTGTGCATGCATGTGTGTGTTTGTTTCACCTCTCGAGCAGATCCAGTCTCAGCTGATGGCCATGTGGCAGAGTCAGCAACTCCAGCCCTGAGCCCACTCCCATCATCCTCTGCATCTCCTTGGTAACACCCAGTATCCTAGCAACCTGCAGATGGCCACATGGTTAGCAGAGAAATATTTCCCCTCTCGCTCTCTTTTCAAATGTATTCATGCTCAGGACTAAAGACATTTAATTAGTCCTTAATTCAGGCCTTATCAAATAATGACAGTGTTAAATGGTGAATTGGATGGAGCGGGAGCGTGGATTCTTTTTGAGCACAGCAGAGATGTTAATTGGACCAGACTGAACATCTGTAAGGCTGCTGAAGACTGAGGTATTACAGTCATTGCCCACTGAGATGTGAGGTAAAGGGGAATTCCACTAATGTCTGAAATTTCTGCATAATTCAGTGGTTTGCAGTGAAATGGTTCATAACTTTTTATCAGTTAAAATATTGTTTTTGTATTACTTCTCTCTCTACTTTCCTATATTTACAACTTGTGTCCCCTTAGTTTTCCTGACATGTCTATAATTGTATTATTATTTCACAAAGTACAAAGCTCTCTATTACATTTACTTTGTAAAATGATCAAACCAATACATTTCTTCAGAGTTTTTACAAGCTCTTTTGATAATGGTAAAGTAGTGGTAATTAATATTGTGGGGCGGAGACTATTTCTTTGAGGACTTTACAACACCCTACATGCACCTCTCTGCCCTGCACGTGCATTTAAAAATCTCAAAACAACTGTAAAGTGGCTTACAGCTTATTCTCCTCCTTCAGATCAATGCAACATGATGCACTGATGGACTTTTACACCTTCTTATACACACTAAATATTTTCAAAGCCATTTTATTTTGAGTGTCTTACCGTGCAGTCGGCCTTCGTGATGTGTTTAGCCGCCATTTTGGGATCCACCTCAGCCAGCAGCTCCTTCACCCTCTTTAACACCCCCATCTCCAAGGGTTTATTCTCAGATGGAAGCAGTGAGGACTGGTACTTGCCCGGCCTGAAGGAGGACGTGGTCTCCACCAGTGGGATCGTGAAGCCCTCTCCGTTGTCCAGAGGGGTGGAGCCTGGAGCTCTGCACTCCTCCACCCTCAGCCTCTCCACATAGCTCTTACAGGGCGGGGTCGGGGGCGGGCCAGGGCGGAGCTCACAATAACTACCCCCCATCTCTGAGCCTTCTGAGGAGTAACCGTGGGCAGGTGTAGACTGGGTCTGGGCAGGTGGCGTGTCTGAGCAGGGCAGGTTGTTGTTAGAAGAGGATGGAGAAAGGTGGGGCTCACTGGAGCGACGCATCACTGGGGAGGGTGGGATTACAGCTAAGACACGCCCACCTGAGCCATGTCTGTGACGAGAAACTAAAGATTGAGAGAGAAAAAGGAGAGGAGAGAGAGATTTTAAAGACCGTTTATTTACTAAATCATTTAGGAAGAACAGTACGGATTTATTTTAAAGAAGCATACAACATTATGACTCATGACCTCATGAGTTCTATGGCTTTAGTACATCAGTTTGGCAAAGTAAAGAAAAAACGCCCCAAGTATGTATTTTTTATATTTAATATGTTTTTTTATTTAGACATTCTTCCACCAATTACAAAAGTACTTTCATCAACATAAAGCATTGTTATTACTATGACACTGAAATAATGCAGCTTTAATGAAATCAAAATGAGGTATGTTAGATAAATACATGAAGAACAGCTTTCGACCAATCAGACTGTGTCTAATTGCATCTGTGCCCTTCCCTTTAAGACACCTGAAACATCTGTAACAGCTGTTTATTGCTTTTACTAATACAACAGGAGAGAGAGAGAGAGAGAGAGAGAGAGAGAGAGAGAGAGAAGAAAAAAAGAAAGAAAGAAGCAAGGAAACAAGCAGAAATGAAGGAAGAAGGGAGAAAGATAGAGAGGGGGGGTGAGGAGTAGAAACAACAAAGAGAGAGATAGAAGTGAGACAGAAGTGGAAAGAGAGAGCAAGGAAGAATGTAATCAGAAAGAGAAAAAAGAGAAAGAAAGAAAGAAAGAAGTAAAGAAAGAAAGAAAGAAAAAGAAGAGAACAAGAAAGAAAAAAAGGAAAAAGTAGAAAGGAGAGAGCCTGCAATAAAAGAGAGAAAGAAAAAGGTCAGAGTGTTTGATACTGACAAAGTAGGAAGAAGAGAAGAGATAAAAAAGAGCGACAGAAATAACAGGAAAAAACAAAGAGAGAAAGATAAACAAGAAAGGAGAGAATGAAAGAGAATGGGAGTGATGAGAAATGACAGAGATGGAGGGGGAGAGAGAGATGAAGGGGGAATCACTAATTACCTCATCAATATTAATCAGAATTTCTGCGTTTTCTGTGTCTAATGAGTTGTGCAATCTCTGTAATCTGTAGATAAATGAAGGCCAGCTGTGTCACTGCGCTGTGTGTGTGTATGCGAGTACTCACTAGAGCTGTATGCAGGTGACAGAGGGGTTTCCCCCACAGGGCTTAGGGGGCAGCGGAACTCCTGTATCTGATCCATGCTGAGAGCGCAGTTTCTCATGGCATCCTTATGGTGAACGGTGGAGGGGCTGCAAGGAGCACACACGCACACACACACACACACACACACACACACACACACACACGGCCATTAAAATACAGCACAATGCAGACACTAGCCACTAACTCGAAATAAAAAAAAGTTCAAAAGCTTGGAATCATCACATTTTCAAATCATAAAAAACTATTTGGTTGAAGAAATGTGTGTTAAATGATTTAATAAAAAAGGCTTACTTTTACTGAAAGGCTTTATTTAAAGACAATACGACACCTACATGACAACTTACATAAACCTAAAGGCTTATTCCAACAAGCAGTGGTTTTAAGGGTGTTGTTTTACCCCTTTCAATGTAATTTATACAGAATTATTCCAGAACAGAAGCCTTAAAAGGCACAGTGGACTGTTTAGGGATTAAGAGAGGTTGGAAAATAGTTTTTGGTACACAAAGCCACAAAAATGACAGGGGCTCTTTAATAATCATTGCTGTTCTTAAAATACTTTAAATGTTGAACAAAAACGAAATACCAAAAAGTATTAATATGACAGGTGATTCCAAAGTTTTGAATATAGGTCATATAGCCAAACACAGGTCACAAAAGAGTGGAGCTACAACTAACACATCACAAAACTAATTGAACATGTGGTTCTATTAGAAAATGACTAAAAAAAGCTTGTGACTAATAAATAAAACTGCAGTCTCAGTAGACATATTCAGTGCCCAGTGGAGGAAGCATTGCATGCTGGGACTTGAAGTGCAAAACAACCACTGTGGAGAAAAAAGTGTGAGGCAGTGAAACAGAGGGATTAGTGAGAATGAGGGGTCTGTACTACAACACACACATACACACACAGACACACACACACACACACACCAGCTGCATCCCTGCTCCGTCCTCACTTCAGTCTCTGACACCAAAGGCTCAGCTGATTCTGTCGGCGCATCACCACTGATAATGTAAGATGAGCAGTTAGACTCCAAGTTTAGTCCAAGATTTATGCAGCAAACACAGATTACGTACAACCCATTTCCAAAAAAGTTGTGACACTGTGCAAAATGAATAGGTATAAAAGAGCATCCCAGAGAGGCTTTCGGAAGTAAAGTTGAGAAGGAATTCACTACTCTGTGAAAGAATCATTAATAATTAGCAAAAACAGCATATCACTGTTGTTGGATCAAAACCTCTTATCTCCAAAATAGTAACTTTACAGGAGAAGAAAAAAACCTACTCTACTTTTAATGTAAGTCAATGGAATCAGACTTTTTTTCAAGTCATTTTGGGCTGTTTCTGTTGGTCCATTCATCATGAAACTTACAAAACAGATGAAGAACCATAGGTACTTACTTAACTTACGCCAAAAACTGAAAAACATCAAAAAATAGAGATAGGAGGTTTCATTCCGACAGCAGCGATATGCTGTGTTTTGGATACTGCTATGCTGGTCAACCAAGAAAAACCAGCACCACACCAGCACACTGCTCTAGAATTTCCCCCATTGACACTGTTCTAGAATGTTCTGTCCATTAACACTGTCCTCCATCCTTCACAATACTCCAGGATGGTCTCCACTATTTACAGTGTTCTATTATGTTCAACACCATTCAACACACTGTTCTACAATGTTCTACTCTATGCGCACAGGTTTATTTGGCTTGTCTGTTCTCATTCTGGAACAGTATAAAGTTGACAGCCTATATTATGATGTAAGTGTTTGTTGAGGAATGCTGGGTCAGTGTGCATTGGGCTTATGACTGTATCATCATCATGATCATCATCTCTCACCTGTGCGGTATGATCTTCTCTGTGGTCAGTCCGTCGGTCATGGTGACACTGCGTCTTTTGATGTGTGCCCCCCTGGGGCTAGAGGGTGAATGTGCAGATCCTGACCTGCCGCTGGCCAGAGCGAAGGTGGCCTCCAGGTACCTGAGGGGCAGTGTGCGGTTCACTGGGCACAGCAGCTGGGCGCCGGTGCGCGGGCACACAGGCCGGCCGGTGCCAGCATGGTGCCGGACCAGTGTGGGCACCGCGTCAAACGGCTCATGCTCCAGGAGATACTGGACCCGCGTTTGTCCACTTTTTACCAGGACCTTACTGATACGGCAGTGGACCACCTCCTGCTGCCAACGGCAGGTGATCACATAATCACCCACATTGGCCAGAGAGTCGCGCACCAGGAAATCTCCACTCCGCAACACCAGCGTCTCTGACACCTGCATACAAACATGCACAGACACCAAAAGAGGGTGTGAAACAGACACAAGGGAGGATACTTCCTGTAATCACTGATGGTTACAAATGTGGAGTCTCATGGGCTCCCGAATGGTGCAACTGTCTAAGCATTGGCCCTATCATCAGAAGATCAAGAGTTTGATCCCTGATGATGCTACAGCCATCTGTAGCCGAGAGTCCAAGAGAGTACAATTGACCTTGCTCTCTGAGTGGGTAGGATGGCCCCCCTTCTCCCCCATCACTCAATGTGATGCTAGTCAGCACAGGCATCTGTTAGCTGATGTAACAGATCTGGCGGTCGACGCTTTCCTCTGAGTGCGTTCGGCTGTCCAATGACGTTGCATTAACAGCAGTTTGAAAAGATGTGGTAGCGCTTCACAGTTCGCCTTCATTCTCCTAGATAGTATCGTGTGACTGGGGGAGTCCTAACTAGCGGGTGGAATTGGAGACGACTAAATTGGGGAGAAAATTGGGTAAAATCCCCCCCAAAAAATAGCACCTCATGAAATTACAGCAGATTATTTACTCATCATTCAGGTCAATATAAACAAATGTATGCATAGTTACTTGAGGTCAACTTATGACGTTTGTGTGGTTTTTTGTACCAAAAACAGTCATAAGTATTTTTTACATGACCATTACTTCACCTCTTTTTACCCCTTATGATTAAGACTGACAAGTTGTTGCTGTCAGAACAAAACTTTATCTCCAAAAAAGTAACTTTACAGCAGACAAACTTTCAATATAAGTTAATGTGACAAGTCATTTTTATCTGTTTCCACTGGTCTATTTGTTAAGAAATGTTGAAACTTTACAAAAAAGAAAATGATCATTTTTGACAGTGATAATATGCAAATAGAACAGCTGATTGGCTGTTCTGCATTGTGCCTCATTCAGTAAGAAGTCCAGGCTGAAACAGCATTTATAACTACAGTGTGAATAAACAATGAAAGGCTAAACTTCTGTATCCTTTCCAAATATTAGTTATTCATTATTCATATTATTCAAAATTGCTTTTATATATATTTATATACTGACTGACCACTTTATTAAGTACACTTATTAATTACACTCTTTGTCCATTTCACTATCGGTGCACTTTGTAGTTTGTAGTCTACAATTACAAGCCATCTTCAATGGTCAGGACCCCCCACAGGACCACTACAGAGCGGGTATTAATAAGGTGGTGGATCACTCTCAGCACCGCAGTGACTGACATGGTTGTGGTGTGTTAGTGTGTGTTGCACAGATACGATTGTACCATTGTAGGTGCTGGAGTTTTTAATCACTGTGTCCACTCACTCTCCACTCTATTAGATACTCCTACCCTATATCACCTCATATATGTAAAGACAGAGACAACAGCTCATCTGTTGCTGCAGTTTATGTTAGTCATTCTCTAGATCTCCAGCAGCACTATGTCTGATCCACTCATACTAGTACAACACACACTAACAAACCACCACCATGTCAGTGTCACTGCAGTGCTCAGAATGATCCACCACCCAAATAATACCTGCCCTGTGGTGGTCCTGTGGGGATCCTGACTATTGAAGATGACTTGTAATTGAAGAACTACAAAGTGCAAACTCCAAAGAATTGTAGAACTATGCAATGTATGCATAGAAACAGATGGACTACAGTCTGTAATTGTAGAGCTACAAGAGCAAATTGGATACCCAAGGAAGAAAACAATGGAAAACAAAAGAAATCCAAACAGAAGAGAAAAGTTTAAACACTAAAATTAACAATATGAAAAAAGACTGACTGAAAAAACACAAAAAGTGAAAACAAACACAAGTTCCAAACCATAAAGTCACGGCAACATCCAACAACAAACAGCAAGGACTGGGCGGAGTTAGGGAAACAAAGCTTAGAGAGGAAAAAGAAGAGGGCAGAGTCGTTTAAGGGGAACTGTGGCTAATATGCGTTTACAGATGTGTGTTTTGCTTGAATGTGAATGTTTATGACTAGATAAAGCCTAATATGCATATTTATATATTTATATTTTTGAATATCTGTTTCTATTTTGGATTTTTTTCTGTGCATTTGCATTAGATATCAGTATACATATTTGAACAAGATTTTTTGTGCATTTTGAATATCTGTATGTATATCATCGCTGTCTAAAAAACAATATATCTCCATTTTTGTTGAAAATGTTATGATGATTGGAAATACTTCAAAATCACTTGGAATAAAACCTCTTTACATTAACTTACATTAAAAGGTAAGAGTATGTTTGCCTCTCCTGTAAACGTACTATTTTGGAGATATATGTTTTTCTTTGGACAGCGACAATATGCATTTTTGCATTATGTGCCTTTATAAATACATATTTATGTGCATTTTTGAACAATATATCTTTATACATGCATCTTTAAAGTATTAATCTGTTCATATCCATTTTATCTATCTCTGTACATTGCTGCATTATATTACAGAATTTGAAAATGCAAGCTGCACTTTATAATTGTCACGGTTGGCCCCTCCCAGTCCTGTCCCTGTGCGTTTTTGTTGCGGTCCTAGTCCAACCCCTTGTTTTGTAACTTCACCCCTGAGTGTCTGCACCTGACCCTCATTGTCCCTGTGTTACTTAAGCCCTGTGTTTGCCCTTAGTGTTCGCCGGTCTTTGTTTAAGGTATCGGTCTCTGTTTATTGTATCAGTCTTTGTTTTGTGTCTTTGCCCTGTTTATAGTTTGTTTGTCATGTCTGACCCACAATCTCTCTGTGTTGGCTTTTTGAACCTGGACTGTTTTGACCATGACCCTGGATTTGCCTCATCGCTCCGTGTTACAATAATGTATAAAATCATGTGTTATATATCATATATATATATATATATATACACACACACACACACACACATCTGACATCTGAATAAATGTATGTTTATTTTATTTCTAAAGTATTTTATTATATTGTCAATATCAAACATCATATATATGATATCTAAACATGCCTTGTCTCTATCTGCCACCAGATGGCGCTGTGTATGTGAGTGCAGCACTGCATGAGGAGCAGATAAAGTTTTAATAGGAGAGGGTGTGGAGTTTCCTCAGTGCTCCAGAAACAAATGCATTACACTAAAGCACAGATGGCTTAAGTCTCACTACAGACAGCGTAGGCAGCTATCAGAGTGAGCTACACTAAAAATGATACAATAATACTTACACACACACACACACACACACACACACACACACTAATTGTATACTATAAAGGACATGTTGCCACATCTCTCTAATGTTAAACCAAAATGTAATATATGCACATACAATCACAGACATATCACATCCATGCACATACGGTGTCTCTCATATCTCCCATTTGAAAAAACCACTTTGTAAAAATGCTCTTTGTTCACACATTGTATGAACATTTTACAATAAATGGACCAACAAAACTGGCCTTAATTACATGGAAAGTGTATCACTGTAATAACATACATTATGTTTGTTTATTCTTCTATAAAGTTACCAATAATGAAATACTGAATTTATTACATACATGACATAACAGTACTGTGAAAAAGTTGTTGAACACCTGGAAAAGTTCTATTCAAAAAGCTATTTATCTAAGCAGTAAGTGTATTTTGTTCAAAAACAACACTAATAGTGGAATAAATCTGAAAAGCATTAATATAAAGGTATTTATTTATGCACTGTTTTTGTTTTCCCAAACCTCTCCTTGACAACGCTCGGTATTATTTGTAGTTATTGTCAAAAACCTGGTTTGGCTGAATCAGTCCCATCTATACTCACACCTATGCAAATATCTCATACTTACTGTATATACATATATACATATATGGATATGCACAAGCACACAAACACACACCTCTCGAGGGATGCGGCCATGGTACCAGCCGTGGCTCCTCATGTCACTGCTACTGAGTTTGAGCTCCTCCTCCAGTTCCTTCCGCAGCTTCTCCGGCGGAGACTCCAGTAGGTACTTCTCCTTGGAGAACTGAGTAGACACAGAAAGAGATATGAGCTGCACTGATACAAATACAGCCATCATTCTAATACACCATATTCTATGACTTGATTAAGGGAAGGGAAGAGAAGAGAAGAGAAGAGAAGAGAAGAGAAGAGAAGAGAAGAGAAGAGAAGCAAATGGACAAACACTGCTACTAAAACCAAGGTAACATAGAAGACTATAACTTAAAATGTAAATGTTGAATTAAATATGTAATTACATTTGAATAGTTCAGTAAAACAAAAGGAATAACTTTAAGGACTCATTCCTTCACACATTTGTCAGCAAAGTGAGAAAATGATGAGCCAAGCATTTTGTCATCACAGCCAGAAACTCATCCCTGTTCACCTAAACCCAGCCTTAAATGCCTCCGGCTCTTTTACATAACACCCCACCGCTCTGGAGACTGCAGACATCAGAGACAAGCACAAAGCACTGACATAAACCCACACATTCAGCAAAGGAAACTCGGATTGAGTTATTTAGGACTCTTTCCATCGTCTACATAGATACAGAGAGTGACAGTGCGAGACGGCTGTTTCAGACAATGGCCTCCCTGTGTGGGTCACTGTTGGAGTGTGAGGCTGTGACCTTGTGAGAGACAGATAAAAGGCTCAGACCAAACACAGAGTGCACTGTAATAAAGTCAATAAAAGAGACAGCAGCCACAGCCGAGGGGCTCTGAAGCAAAGAACACATGGGCATAAGAGGACGCAGGTACACATGGCTGTATGTGTCAATGAAAAAGTAAACAAAGCCATTCAAAGTGTTTTGATGTGAAAGGCTGTTCTAGAGAACCTTACCCAGTCTGAACTGTTCACAATAGTGGTGATCGAAACCAGACATCCACCTCTAAGAGCTGCCTGAAAGTTATTACATAAAATGTTTGTGTATATTGCTTTATAATACAATTTTACAATAAGCATTTGACCTAAAACATTTTTTAAAACTGATTCAAAGTGGAGAAGTACATGCAAGGTGCTGTTAGGCCAAATAGGCCCCAAACTAGATTTACCACTGTATCATTTCTAACATTTCATATAAACACAGGAGACACAGTTCACTGGTCATTTTGGGTAGTAAATAAAATGCCTATGTGTGCACAGACATTTTGACTCCTGGTTCCTATCGCCACCACTGTAAAGAAATCTGACTCTGTAAGTTTCTCTAGAACGGAGCATGTTCAAATCAAACCACTCTGAATTAGATCTCCACAATTACATCACAAAATTTCCTACATTTCATAAATTCAGTGGAATTCTCCTTTAAATTGATGTGTCTGTAAATGTCAAGGGAAGCTTGTGAGATTATGTGTGCTGTGTGTGAGTCACTCTGCTGGACTCTTCCTCTCTCCCTCAGAGAGACACATTGATTAGACATCTGTCTCTGTATCTTTATCTCTCTATGTCTGCATCTCCATTTCTTCATCCATCTCTTTCTGTGTTTTATATGTCTCTATTTCCCTTTCTTCATCTATTTATCTCTGTATGTTACTTCCTCCTCCTTTCTATCTCTGTATTCATCTCTCTCCATCTTCTATCCTTCATCTGCTCTCTCTCTCTCTCTTCTATCCTTCATATGTCTCTCTCTCTCTTGATCTGCCTCTCCGTATCTCTCTCTTGCTCTCTATGTCTCTGTCTCGGAGTCTCTGTCTTTGTCTCTTTCTGTATCTCCCTCTGTGTTTCTCTCTGTCCATCTACCTGCGTCTCCTTCTCTATTTCTCTTTCTTGATACCTCTCTCTCTCTCTGTATATATCTCTATATCTGTCTGTTTCTCTCTCTCTGTACCTTTCTTTCTCTGTATCTCTCTCTCTCTCTGTATCTGTTTTTCTCTCCCTGTACTTGTATCTCTTTCTTTCTGTGTCTGTCTTTCACTCTCGTTCTGTACATGTATCTCTTTCATTCTCTGTGTCTGTCTTTCTCTCTCTTTCTGTGCATGTATCTTTCTGTATCTTTTTTTCCTACTTCTCTCTTTGTACGTGCCTCTTTCTGTTGGTCTATCTCTCTCTGTACCAGTCTCTCTCACTCACTCTCTCTGTCTTTCTCTATCTCTCTCTCTCTCTCTGTATGGCTGTTTCATTCTCTATTTTCCCTGTACTGTATCTCTCTCTGAACCTGTATCTTCCTCACTATCTCTCTCACTGTACCTGTATCTCTCTCTCTGTTTATCTCTCTCACTGTACCTGTATCTCTCTCTCTGTTTATCTCATTCACTGTACCTGTATCTCTCTCTCTGTTTATCTCTCTCACTGTACCTGTATCTCTCTCTCTGTTTATATCTCTCACTGTACCTGTATCTCTCTCTCTGTTTATCTCGTTCACTGTACCTGTATCTCTCTCTCTCTCTGTTTATCTCGTTCACTGTACCTGTATCTCTCTCTCTCTCTCTGTTTATCTCGTTCACTGTACCTGTATCTCTCTCTCTCTCTGTTTATCTCGTTCACTGTACCTGTATCTCTCTCTCTGTTTATCTCGTTCACTGTACCTGTATCTCTCTCTCTCTCTCTGTTTATCTCGTTCACTGTACCTGTATCTCTCTCTCTCTCTCTGTTTATCTCGTTCACTGTACCTGTATCTCTCTCTCTCTCTGTTTATCTCGTTCACTGTATCTGTATCTCTCTCTCTCTCTGTTTATCTCGTTCACTGTACCTGTATCTCTCTCTCTCTGTTTATCTCGTTCACTGTACCTGTATCTCTCTCTCTCTCTGTTTATCTCGTTCACTGTACCTGTATCTCTCTCTCTGTTTATCTCGTTCACTGTACCTGTATCTCTCTCTCTCTCTGTTTATCTCTCACTGTACCTGTATCTCTCTCTCTCTGTTTATCTCGTTCACTGTACCTGTATCTCTCTCTCTCTGTTTATCTCTCTCACTGTACCTGTATCTCTCTCTCTGTTTATCTCGTTCACTGTACCTGTATCTCTCTCTCTCTCTGTTTATCTCTCACTGTACCTGTATCTCTCTCTCTCTGTTTATCTCGTTCACTGTACCTGTATCTCTCTCTCTCTGTTTCTCGTTCACTGTACCTGTATCTCTCTCTCTCTGTTTATCTCGTTCACTGTACCTGTATCTCTCTCTCTGTTTATCTCATTCACTGTACCTGTATCTCTCTCTCTGTTTATCTCGTTCACTGTACCTGTATCTCTCTCTCTCTCTGTTTATCTCTCACTGTACCTGTATCTCTCTCTCTCTCTCTGTTTATCTCTCTCACTGTACCTGTATCTCTCTCTCTCTGTTTATCTCGTTCACTGTACCTGTATCTCTCTCTCTCTCTGTTTATCTCTCACTGTACCTGTATCTCTCTCTCTCTCTCTGTTTATCTCTCTCACTGTACCTGTATCTCTCTCTCTCTGTTTATCTCGTTCACTGTACCTGTATCTCTCTCTCTCTGTTTATCTCGTTCACTGTACCTGTATCTCTCTCTCTTGGTCTATCTCTCTCACTGGACCCGACTTCCTCTCTGTATATTGCATATATACAGTATATATTATATCTGCATATTGTATATTTTCCCTCTATATAGCTCTCTTTCTATCTGTCTCTCTTTCTGTATCTCTATCTTTGTCTCTATCCTCTCTCCTTCTGCATTTGTATCCCTCTCTCCCTCTGTATCCCTCTCTCCCTCCTTATAAGAATCATGAGCGTTGGAGGTAAGAACTGAATTGCTGCAGTCTCCACTCAGATTTGATTAGCTTTGTGCGTCTGTGTGTGTGTGCGCAGTTGTGTGTGAAAGAGCATGGAGGTCAAGTGTGTGGAGTTATTGCTTTTGCACGTGTGCCTCCAGGGAGGAGCCCACCTCCACAGCCTAGCGCTTCATAATCTCATCCTTCTGTAATTGCCTTTCACTGCTAAGAGGGGCTACAAGGCGGGATATTTTGTGACTGAAGCTGTGATACAGTAATCGGGCTTTAGGACCGTGGGGAAAACCCCCGAACAGGAGCCAGCCTGATATAACGGAGTTTATATTGAGTTAGAAAAGAGCAGTAGAGAGTGGAGTGACCATTATAGAGTTTCTGACCTGCTTTTATTCCCACTGCACTGTTTGTTATAAACCCTCAGAAGTCACTGATATCCCTGACAATAACAAAAGCCAGTGTATTCTGATATTAATTATTTCTCACCCATAGCTCATGAAAACAAATGGAGAAATTCTGTGGAAAGTTCAGATTCTAAATTTCCAGAATATAAACATAATGCAATTGTAAATCATCATGTAACTAGTTACACTTTTATAATTACATAATTCTAATTATAATGGTTAATGATTCTCTCAGGACTGGACAGAACTGGAAAAGCATGAGCTATGTTTCTGTAAGGCTTTTGCCCCCTTGATTTGGTCCACATTTATCATACAGGAGAAGAAGAGAAGAGAAGAGAAGAGAAGAGAAGAGAAGAGAAGAGAAGAGAAGAAAGAAGTGATGGGAAGTACAATGGAAGAAAGAGAAGAGATGAAGAATGGAGTGAAGGGAAGCATAATGGAATAGAAGAGAAGAAGGAGTGAATAGAAGCACAATAAAAGAAAGAGAAGAGTCCTCATTGTGTAGCATTGAATAGTATTCCTGTAAAACAGCTGTGTGTCTTTGTGTTTTGTATGAAGTATTTTTTTAAATGAAGATCTTAAATGAAGACGTGTGTCTTTGTCCTGCCACTCAAAACTCCTAGTGCAGCCTGAGAAAGAGGAACATTCCTCAGAGGCTCATTCATTCATTCAGAGAAAAGTCTGCAAGAAGAGTGAGAGAGAGAGGGTGACAGAAGGACAGATGCAGCCCTCTGACCCCCAGAGACTTGCCACCTCTGGCTGTGGGGCACTACAGAATGAGAGTAAAAGACAGAGAGAGGGAGATGAATGGACTACAGAAGGGTGTATGAGAGATGGATGGCAAAAGAGAAAAAATAAAGCTGATGAAAGAGAGAGAGAGAGTAAGAACAAGAAAGAGAGAAAGAAAGAGAAAGAAAGAAAAAAGAAAGAAAGACAGACAGACACAGGTAGAAAGGGACAGAATAAAGAAAGAAGTAGCGTGAGATGGAGAGAGGCGAGAGAGGAGTAAAGAAGAGTTAAAGGAAATAAATGAGACAGAGAGAAAGGTGGTGAAATGAGAGAGAATAGGTGAATAGGTTAGAAGAGTATATAGTGACAGAGATAAAAACAGACAGAAAGAAAAGGGAGGGTGGGGGCAATCCATTCATGCCCCCCACTGCAGCCCTGGTTACCATAGAAACCACCTTTTGTAAGTGAGTTGGCCCTGTGCCCTGTTATGTGCATAGAGTTCAGTGGTTTAGCTCTACGCTACCCCCGTTAGCACACACACACACACACACACACACACACACACACACACACATCCTCATTTACAGACACAGCAGTTCAGGCATTTATCTTAGTGAACTGGAAGGTGACGCACCTGGAAAATTATTCTTCACAATCAGAGAGAGAGTTAGAGAGAGAGAGAGTTAGAGAGAGAGAGAGAGAGAGAGAGAGAGAGAGAGAGAGAGAGAGTGAGTAATAGCAACTTTTACAAACTTTCAATTTGCCATTCCTCATTTGGACTACAAGCTATTGCTGTGTCAAGGCTAGCAGTGTGCCACCTGACACCAGTCCAACGGGACTAGACAAAATAATGGGTTTCATGCATCATTCGGTTCACTCTCTCGCTAACAACTGATCTGATTCTCACAAAAAGTCCCACAAAAATTTGCTGATAATAAACACTGTTAGTGCATTACAGATGTGTAAAATACCAGTTTGTCCTGTTGTAATTCTTTTTCTATGCCAAGGAAATTGCCAAGAGACAGAGATGCAGAAAACATGTCTTTATTCGTAGAGTGCTGTGTCCATCTGCAGGAACTCAATCTGACTACAGTTCCAGCACACAGCCTTTTATAAGTATAAGTACGTAATCTTTTGTACATACTGTAAATCTCTCTATATTGTCTTAAATTATTAGTAAAGTGTTTATTTTTACATAAGTGGCTGCAACTGTAACAACTGCAATTTCCCCCTGGGATCAATAAAGGAATCTGAATCTGAATACCTTGTATTTCACCTGCAGCTATTTGTACGTCTGCTACGGATTTAACTAGGACAACAGACATTCAGTTCTAAGTCAAGAAACACCTACAATCAGTAGCTGCAGTGGACATCACTTAGCCATGAGATCATTCAGTGGTGAGTAATTAAAATAGATAGAAATGATTAAAAACAACTGTAGAATGGCATTTTAGTTGCTCAACTCAAGCACAACTCAAACCTGTCTGTGATAATCCACCATGGTTAGTTTAGATTTAGCACTAACATTTCTCAAAGTCATGGGTGCATGTCAGGTCCAGGCTTCCCAAGCAGGCCTCTAAGCAGAACACAGGGTCAGTGCTGTGTGTGAGTGTTCACTCATAGACACAGCGGAATAAGAAAGCTACCGGATCGCTTTTCTGCCTGGCCTCACTGCACCAGCAAAAAGCAAAAAGTATGTCATAAGGGCAAAAACTGACCCACACTGACCTTCAAAAGCATGCAAGATGTTGAGATAGGAGACTTGGGTCTAACACAGATGTCTTTAAAGTTTTAAAAAATCAAATCTACATCAATCAACATATTTTGAAGAAACAAATATGTTTCCTTATTTTTAATTATTTATTTTTCATCCACATGCCATTTAAGTCTAAAGTCTGTACTTTGGACCACTTCTATTAATAACAGCTGACTGGTTGAGTAGAACTGAAATGAAATGAACTGAATTAAACTGAACTAAACTGAATTAATCTGAATTGAAATGGGCACAATTTAGCCTTATAATATGAGACACTGAACATGCGTACGGCCTCCCCATAACACCCCCTCCTGCCACAACCACACACACACACTAATGGGGTCAGTCGTTGCCCGTAACCCCCACTGGCCATCATAACCAACAACCAAGCATGATTCATCACCCAATTCCACTCCAGCATCCCCTTTAGACTCAACCCATTCCATCTCTCTTCCTCCAGCCGTCTTCACCAATCAAAGCGGCCAACTGCAACCTTCTAAACTCAGAGTGACTGAGTGCAGCTGCTCCGCCGAGTCACAGTGCTATCCCAGAATGCCACGGATGCAAAAAGCCATTAGAATAGCCTCCGGCGAGTAGATGGGCGATACGCAGTCATGGGTCAGTGGACGCTTTTGAGCTTCTCCCTGGGGAAGAGCTAATCTGGTAAGCTCCAGTGAAGACTGGCGCAGTGTACTGGCACATAATGGTGGGGGGCTGGTGTGAAAGGCAGCTGCTGTTTTGAATTAGATGTATGATTAATCATATCACCACTATGGCTAAAGAGGTTTGGACAATTACTAGGAGCTCAAGTAATTATAGAAAGAGTGTCTGCTCACGTGTCTGTGAAGGAAATTGGAAGCACATCATGATCTGTTGTGAAGTGAGATCTGATATGTTTTATTGATTGTAACATAAACATATACGTTTTTTCATTTTTTGATCTTCCATCCTGGTCATTTTGATCGCTGCTGAAGCAGATGATCTTAAATTAAAATGAAGCCACTCTAGCCTAGTAAACACACATGACTTCATCAAAGGTATTCAAACTTTTGCATATGGGTCATTCTCCATTTGGAGTGGGAAACCATGTCACAAAGGTTGCAGGGTTTAAAAAGATGCTTCAAATATTAGACGTAGCTCCAAAGGCCAGTATTTACATTCAAACAGTTAATGTTAGATTAAATTAAACACTTTCCTCTTATGATTTCTATGATTTCTCTTTTTTATCCTGTTTTATAGTCACTCTGCATCTGTACAACAGCTTATCACAAAACTAATTTTCAACATTTAAGAAATTATTTTGAGGAATCAGGACTCTTATTTTACATTTTAACACAGTACTTTCAGCTCTGTTAAACTGCTTCTTTGGATCAAGACTCAGAGAGGAAGCATCTCAGTGGAATGCACATGAAGAATGGAGTCCACACTTGCTCGTTATATTTGATTAATTTATTAATAATTTTGTCAGCATATAACTTATATGTGTCACAGGTATTACATGCTTTAATGGCTGGGTAATTTTGTCAAAATAATGCTATTTATCATTGACTAATGAGTCAGCCAGTTTACATAATCCTCAATTTTAACCAGAATGTCACTGGTGTCACTGTCACTGACATTACATCATATTCATATAACACCAGTGACTGTAAAATATGTTTGGAACTAAGCTCTCCTGTTTGCATATGTAATAATAGGAGATGTTGCATATTAAGATTATTTAGTTTTGAGATAAAAGAAATAGATTTTTTAAAAATACGTCCACCTCAATTCCCACTCCAAATGGAGAATGAGCCATATTTAACACATATTTAAGAGAAAATTACACAGAACTAAATATATACTTTTTCTAATATCTAAGTGTGTCCACCCTTTTACAAGAGTTGTTTTTCAAAGAAATCTGCAAGAATATTTTTGCACACCTCCTACTTTTTGCTTCTCACCATCTAAATAATTCCAAAAAGGTTTTAACTCATCAGTCCATGAAACCTTACACCATATCTTGGATGTCCACTTTTGGTACGCTAGTATATTCTAAACGTTCTTAATTTTCAGGGGTACTTCATGCAAAACTACATCACTGCACACACACACTCATACACACCCTCACCCCCCGCCAACACATACACACAGCTTAAACCCTCTGCTGCTCTGACCTCTTTTCCGTGTCTTGATGTGGGGTCTTGATTTCAACTTTGTGTCCATCTGCCAGCCATGGTGTGTGTGTGTGTCCTGTATCATACTTTAAGCTGCCTTATAGCCCTCTGCCCCTCCTTACTCATTTTCTTGCACTCCCTCTCTCCTCCATTCTTCCTTCTTATATCCCTTCATCCCTGCTTCCCTACACCCTACTAATCTTCACTCAAGCCCCTTATCTGTGATTGGCTCGCTGGCCTGAATCTCCCCCATCTTATCACTCTCTACCTCCTCTTTGTCCATTTCTCCCCATCTCATCTTGCCTTTCACTCTGTCTCTCTCTCTCCATCTGTGTAGAGTTGTTCAGTGTCATGTGCTTGTTAGCTGATGAATATGTTTTTCTTGTAGTCCTATCTGGGTGTTTTGCAGGTAGGAAACAAGGAATCAGCACACATTGTATAAGACCAGTGCCTGTATATTCATTATTCATGTTAAAGAGCAATTCCACCAATCATTAAGTTGTGAAGAATTTAATTCAGAGTGGTTTGGTGTGTGTGTTTAGAGAAGTTTACAGACTCTGATTCCTGTACAGTGGAGTCGTGACGTCTACAACACAAACATTTTAGTTACTAACCAAAACCACCAGTGAACCTACATGCGCCTTTTGAGTTCTTAAATGTCATGCTGATGTTGGTTAAAATAGTAATAAGTATGAAATAGTAAGTAGTCATGTGGACTGTTTTGTCTGACAACAGCCTGCATGTACCTCTCCACCAGAAATGAATTTTTAAAAATCAGATTTTAGTGCAAGATCTTCAAACGATCATAAAACAGTTTCTCAGACATCAGGCAGCTTATTTGTAACCACTTCATGTAACAGCTTTCTATGAGGGAGCTTTTAAAGGCATTAAACTCTTCAGATGTCTGTTTCCTATCAAAACCACTGTGAACAATTCTGATGTTCCTCCACAAAAGAGAGCAGCTCTGATTTTGTTAATATTTCAATGATTTAAAATAAGGAAAAATTTTGAAAAATTGCCGGACTGTCCCTTTGACAACTCACTGCAGTCTGAGGCAAGAGTGTGATTTAGACATGCAGGTGGCAATGAGCGTCCACTACTTGTTAGCCAGTGCATAACTAAAGAAGCGAACTTTAAACAACAAATATGTCTTGGCGTCACCCCAAGTTTAAAACACCACTGCTACACCAATAAGAATCCTTCAATGAGACTCCTAGTAAAAATTAAGAATGAAATATTTATTAAAATCATTAATTAAAAATGTAAATATCTGAACGCAGGCCTATTTCCTGCTATCAGCAGTACAAGCAGATGTTTAGGGCTTTTTAAAGGTTCTTTAGGGAATCAAAAGTGGTTCTTCCTGGGCATTGGTCCATAGGACCCTCATTGGTACCTTTATTTTTAGGCACATAAATTCACCCACCATGTATGTGGTTTTACAAAACCCATAAAAGTAGGGCCTAAGCCTAGTTTTGGACTACACTGCAATCTCTTTAGTGTTTCACCATTATAAATCCCATTTAGTCTGAGATTAGGCTTAATCTGGCTCTGGGAAACTATGCCATGATGTAATGAGATAAATTAGCACCATCATTTGGGAAACAGAAGCATATTTTAAATACAAGGACATAATTATCCAATTAGTCTGTCGTCCTTAATTCCACAGTGAAATGATAGCAAATCCAAATGTCACTGTGGAAGTTTGGGGGCTTGCTGAGACTGTACTGACACACTGCCACTCTGCATCTCTTCAGTTTAACATTAACTCCACACATTCCTCCACAGAGCACATCTCTACTGCCACTAACAGCTGCCAAACCCTCACTGGCAGTCTTTCTCTCTCTCTCTCTCTCCTTCTTTTTTTCTCTCTCTCTCTCCCTCCTACAGCATCTTTTCCTCTCACATCTCTTGCTCTCCCACCCGCTCTGCAGATGTGCACTCTGCTAATGCATCCTGACACTGAAATCTGGAGATACACACACACACACACACACACACACACACACACACACACACACACACACACACACACACACACAGCCACTAGTTCCTCAGTCAGAGCCTGCAGGGATAGCGCTCACTTCTCTGAGAGCACGTCTCTCACGCGTAGAAACAGATTCACACACATACGCGTACCCGGACCCCCCACAGAGTAGCATGAGATACTAATACTGGCAAAAAGAACAAGAATAGGAAGAAATAGCATGTACAGGGATTTATACACATCTTAAAACTCACTTTCCCATTCGTCGGACCCTTGCCACGATCCCATGATTAGACATGCAGTGGCCTGGTGGCTGCAGGTTAAATTACATGTTTGAAGTGAAAATATATTAATCTGTCCTCTGCAGCAGGGAGGGCTAATCCTGGTCCTGTAGATCTACCACACTGGAGAGTTCAGATCCGACAGACCTGACTATTTAGATTCTCCAGAAAGCCTTCATTACCTGGATCAGCTGTGTTCAATTAGGGCTGGAGCTAAACTTTGCAGAGTGGTCAATCTACAGGTCTGGGGCTAAGCACCTCTGCTGTGATAGCAGGGGAGGGTAAAGTTCAGCAACCTTGCTCCTCATGTTTAGTTAAATTTTCCTTCTTGTTCAAATCTTCCCTTTCCATCTTAAATAATCCATGTAAGGTGTAATGGGAAATTTAGCTAGCTAGTTACCGAGATATTTATTTATGTTATGTCTGTTATTAAGAAAAGGACCATAATACATTGAAATGGCATTAATCTTAGATAATGCTGATGTTATCATAATTTTTTATGGAGAAAATACCCACATTTGTGGGTTTGTTCCTGCCTTTTTTTCTCATAACACTCTGTTGAAGTTTGGTTCTGGAAAACCTCAGTTTGGAGGGCCATGTAGCCCTAACACTTCGCCATACCCCTCTAACTCAAGAAAAATTGGAACACCCCACCCCTAGACGTGAACATGTAAAACAGAGGAGTAAGAGCTGAGCGGTAGGGACAAGGGACATAGGGTTTAATATCATGTTGGCCCACCCTTTGCAGCTATAACAGCTTCAACTCTTCTGGGAAGGCTTTCCAAAAGGTTTAGTGTGTTTATGGGAATTTTTGACCATTCTTCCAGAAGCACATTTGTGAGGTCAGACACTGATGTCAGACGAGAAGGCCTGGCTCACAATCTCCACTCTAATTCATCCCAAAGGTGTTCTATCAGATTGAGGTCAGGACTCAGGCCAGTCAAGTTCTTCCACGCCAAACTCACTCATCCATGTCTTTATGGACCTTGCTTTGTACACTGGTGCGGTCATGTTGGAACAGGAAGTGGCCGTCCCCAAACTGTTCCTACAAAGTTGGGAGCATGAAATTGTCCAAAATCTGTTGGTCCGCTGAAGCATTAAGAATTCCTTTCACTGGAACTAAGGGACCGAGCCCAACTCCCTTAAAACAACCCCACAGCATAATCCTCCCTCCACCAAACTTTACACTTGGCACAATGCAGTCAGACAAGTACCATTATCCTGGAATCTCCAGATTCATCCATTGGATTGCCAGATGGAGAAGTGTGATTCGTCACTCCAGATAACACGTCTCCACTGCTCTAAAGTCCAGTGGAGCTTTGCATTGCGCTTGGTGATGTAAGGTTTGCATGCAGCGGCTCGGCCATGGAATCCCACTCCATGAAGCTCTCTACACTGTTCTAGAGCTAATCTGTAGGCCACATGAAGTCTGGAGGTCTGTATTTGACTCTGCAGAAAGTTGCCGACCTCTGCGCACTATGCGTCTCAGCATGTGCTGACCCCGCTCTGTCATTTTACATGGCCTACCACATTGTGGCTGAGTTGCTGTCGTTCCCAATTGCTTCCACTTTGTTATAATACCACTGACAGTTGACTGTAGAATATTAGCAGTGAGGAAATTTCATGACTGGACTTGTTACACAGGTGGCATCCTATCACGGTACCATGCTGGAGTTCACTGAGCTCCTGAGAGCGACCCATTCTTTCACTAATGTTTGTAGAAGCAGTCTGCATGCCTAGGTGCTTGGTTTTATACACCTGTGGCCATGAAAGTGATTGGAAAACATGAATTCAGTGCTTTGGATGGACTTTTGGAAATATAGTGTATAACTAAAATTATATATCATTTAACTTTCGCACAGGGCATGTACTGTTTCCAATATGTTAAACTCAGCAAATAAACACCAGTCATGCATTAAAATGAGCAAAAGTGTGTTCTCTGTAGAGGATGTGTTAACTTATTGTCACTTGACCAGGGGCACCAAAACTTCATGAGCAGTGCTTGTTAGCAACCACATCTGAGCTAATAGGAGAATAATGCAAACTTGCATTTTGCTGAAAGTATTACTTTAACTAACTGGAACATTTAGCCTAAGGCCTGGCAGGCCTTTTCCTGCCTCATTGATCTATCTGTATAAATGCTAGTTTGACATAATATCATACAAAACATCAAAACTGGTTATTTGTATTAATAAAGATAAAATCTCTGAAAAGCTAGTTGTGCCTAAACTTTTGTTGGGCAGCTTTGTACGCACTCTCCTTCTGCTTGTCTTTTTATGACCCTCTAAACCCTCCAAGAAAGAAAACAGCCAGACAAAATGCCTCCTGCAGCAGGCTGCTGACTGATTGTGTCTGACAGCAGCATGAGTGGGTGCGGGTGAGTGGGGGGTGTAGGATCGGGGGCTTTATTGAGATGCTAAGGAGAACTTATGAATAGGGCTGCCAATGGCGGCGGGATTGAGTTGACCCAGATCTGACCAAGCTGTGCGAGTGTATGTATGTGTGTGTGTTTCTGATGCTTAGACTGCACTCCACTCTGGAAAGCCCTGCTGCCTCCAGGGGAGGGGGTTGCCAAAGTAAGGGTGGGTTTGTAAGGAGAGGTGCTGATTGGCGAGTTAATGAGTGAGTATGGACAAGTGAGTGAATGTCCGTGTGCTTGTGACTATGAATGGGCTTATGTTTATGTGTGTATGTATATATGGGTATGTGTGCACACCAAGGGCATATCCATTGGCTGGCCTGGACCACCTAGGTTGAGTACTGGCCTACCCAAAGTCATGGGTATGTGTGCACACCAGGGGCATATCCACGGGCTGACCTGGACCACCTAGGTTGAGTACTGGCCTACCCAAAGAAATAAAGAAAGAATATTTAGCATTTTTTTAAGATAATAAAATTGGATGTTATATTTATCTAAATCCTGTCATTGCCAATGAAAATCATTCAGTCATTACTTAGCAATCATTGCTATATACCACTGCTTTAATCTTCGGTTCTTTCTTAGAGTGCTGTTGTTTGAATTTTGAGCTCCAGCTGTGGGCAAAAGACGTGCCTGGAGGACCTATAAAGGTGAGATGCCATTATAGATGCAAGTACTTAAGGGATGCCTTTTACATGATGCTAATTGTTGATGTATTGGCTTCCATTATGTGCTAGCTACATTAGCCTTATAGCTTCAGTGCAGAACTGGAGAAGCAAACTTCAGACACCAAACTGAAGTTTTTGATGGACAGTGTAACGGTAAGCCACTCATGCTCTACCTCCTTGACTCTGATTCCTCACACCTGGCCATGCTTCGTCACGGAAACACTTGACTTCCCCCTCCCCAATCTCTGGGGTAGGTGTGTGTTTGTGTGGTGGGGGAAATGAAGGGGAACACAGGATGTGGAAAAACGCCTCTGTGCTTCCAGCTGATGTCTCTGCAACACCATGTCAACACACCATGTCAGTTCACTGATCCATAAACAGACACACAAACGCAATCACCAAGTGTTCTCTGCACTGTACAGAAGGGATGCACTCTACACTGTACAGCAGACACTGATATTTGTATTTGTATTTGCAGAAAAAAAATATTTGCACATGTCAGTGATGGGAACTCGAGCCAGCACAGCCACAGTAATGTCAGGTTTGATGTACAGTATAGTAGCTGGTGTACTAGTTATTATAGCTAAAGTTGTCAGCAAATCTAACTGAAGTTACAGATCATATTGCTTTAAAACATGCTTTAATTAATTAAACTGAATTAGTTATTGTGCTAACTAGATAGTTTACATACTACATAAACTACAGACTAGAGGTCTGTGCAGAACTGTTTTTAGTCCCTACCCACCAGAAAATCTGAATCATTTGCTCCCATCCGCAAACAAAGTGCTTTGTCCCACTCCAGCCTGCAGGAATCCCATGGAAGTGCAGACCTCTGCTACAGGTTAGTCTGTACCATTTCAAGTTGTTCCTTTTTCCCTAAAATATAGCATTTACTGCATGTGTTGCTTAAGTTCTGTCCTCCAGACTGAATGTTCTTCTATAATAAAAGGCTCATAATTTGAAGCCGTATCAAACCTGACAAATTTTCAGTAGGGTCACTTCTGTAAAACGCAATGGCTGCAGCTAATAATGAGGCTAAATTACAATTCCCTACTACAGACTCGAGATTCAATGCACACTCACACCTCAGAGATTCAAAACTTAGCCTTGTAAACATCTCTGGTACTTCCATTTGGACAGGAACTGGCACATGGTGTGGCTTAAACCACAAATGGGTATGATGTGCTGGAACAGTAAAAAAATAAATTCTGCATTTGAGAAACACTATAAGCATAGTGGTGATGATGTGCATTAAGTATGCAACAATGACCTGCATGCTACAAATTGGACAGACGCAACAGAATATATGGATTGGACAGTAGTTTGGACAACAGGCTCAGTGTCAGGGGCTTACTTAGTGCCAGTACCCCATCAACTAATCATCAAGCCAAAAGTGGCAAAAGACAGTCAAAGTGAAACTAAGCTATGTGCGTGCTGCTGTAGAACTAGCTGTATTACAGGAATAAAGGGATGTGGTTGGGATAGTGTAGTGGTTAACACCTCTGCCTTCTACACTGTAGACTGGGGTTCAATCCCCACCTGGGCAAAACACCCAACACTATACAAATAAGAGTCCTTGCGCAAGACTCCTAACACCACCTTGGCCTACCTGTATAAAATGATCAAATTGTAAGTCGCTCTGGATAAGAGCATCAGCCAAATGCTGTAAATGTAAAGGCTACATCTATTCACATAGGAGGGTTATGAATGTATTGGCTGCATTTTACAAATGTATGGGGGTCAGAACGCACACTGTGTTTCGGTGCATTCTGGAGACTATAGTGTATCTCAAGGTGAAACGGGCTAGAAAGAACAGAAAATTGAAATAATTTTGCAGGCCGAATTGGACTGTGTCATGGGCCTGACTCGGCTCACAGGCCTTGTATTTGCCACATGAGTTGCAGAAGATACACAGGTTTCATAAATGCGGGAACAATTGGTGAATTGTTATAAATGTGGCTCTACTGTCGACTCTCTCCTGAATGTGGGACTTCTCCGGACAGATTTACTGTTCATTTCCTGCTCCACATTTTTTTTTCTTTGTAAAAAACGTAATGGATTTGATACCTGGCAACCCCCAAATGCAACCCCAGGTTTTTGGATGGCTCACTCATCATTTATTTCGGCTGCTTGGCCTAGTTTACAGATAAACTATACAAGCTGTGAAGCAAACACAAAGTCTGCAAATGTGTTTAAACTCCATCATGACTATGAGAATTCCAAATAATAATAAGACACAAAAAAAAGACACAAAAATATTTTTAGCAAATAGATATTTGGATTGCAATGCTGATTGTTAACGCTGTGGATCTCGGCAGTCTTTCTACAGGCATTGCTGTGCTGCAGATATTTCAGGCCTATTTCAAGCTACCATGATTCATTTTAACACTGGAAACATGCCTCCAATTACAGAATATCCATATGCTCCAGTATGATCAGGGGGGGTAATTACTGCGAGCGTGAACAGCAGTATTGACTGGACTGTTTAACTGTACTCTTAGAGCTCTTCTGCAGCGTTAATATTGCAGAGCAGGAGTGCGTGAATGCTGGGAATGCATTTTAAAATCGACCACATCTGTGCTCGTGTGCTCTGAGCTGCTGTATCTACTCTACTCTTGTATCTACATTCACTGTATGCTACCAGATTCGCTCATTATCACTACTTCTCCTTCCTCTTTCTCACCATGCCATCCCCCCCTTCCCTCTGTCTCTTTCTGTGTCTGCTGCCAGGTCTCAGTGACACTTTGGCCCATTACACTGTCAGGAGGAGCGGCATCATCCTGATGGCTGTCCTCCCTCTGGAATAATGCAGAGAGAGAGAGAGATATTGGCAGTATATGGGGTATAGAGTAAGAGAGAGGAAGGAAGAGAAGGAGAGAGGAAGGAAGAGAGCCTGAGAGATACAGATAGATATATGGGGTCTAGGGAAAAAAGAGAAGAAAGAGAAGGAGGGAGAGAAAGAGAAGAAAGGGAGAGAGCTAAAAGCAAGAGAAGACAGAATGAAAGAGACAGAGAAAAAGAGAGAAAAATACTGACATGTTTCGGGCCTTAGAGAAAGAAAATGAGAGAGAAGGATAGAGATACGCTGCTTGACATATGGACTATAGGGGTGTCTCTTTCTGTGTTAGCATGGCAGGACAGACATAATGTGTGTGTGTGAGAGAGAGAGAGAGAGAGAGAGAGAGAGAGAGCGAGTGAGAGAGAGAGAGAGAGAGAGAAAGAGAGAGAGAGAGAGAGTGAGAGAGAGAGATTCAGGCACATAACTGTACTTCTGAGTATTTAGAGCATATGGTAGTCTACAGGGGGGCCAGTTGGACAGGAAAACTGATCCAGCTCATCTTTTACTGCATCCTAGAAGCAATACATCACACTAAACAAATATCTCTACGACAACAATGATACTGTTTAGAGTGTTAAACCTGAAATAATTTGCAAGACTATTGCTGGATTTTATGATTCAAATACCGTGGTTGGCCATTTTGCATGACAAAAGAAATAACACCATTATACCAGTACTAGTATAAATCACCAGGATGGACGGTGGCATACTTCAACATACTGTTTTCATTTTTGATCATTTTGATAACAATTGATATATGATTGTCTTTTAATAAAAAAATCACAGGGAATGTACTACTGCCTTAAAGGACAGTGCAGCTGCAATAAGGAAACATGAGTTTGGTAACTTCCTGATTTGTGAAGATCACAGTGGAGGTGAGTTGATGTTTATTATTATTTATTATTTTCAAAGATGATTTTTTAGTATGTAAGGAAATATGAGGGATTCAATAAAAAGTGTATCAATATAATACCAGTGATGAAATTATTTCAGTGTCAGATTCTCAATACAATGTCGCAATATTGCCAAAAACTTTTTTGGTAACCATTTTCCGGTGAGTTTTCATCCCATCCCATCCCATCCCATCCCATCCCATCCCTAGTCACCTTACTACATCCCTATTACAGTTGGACAGAGTAGCTAGACGTCAGTGAAAATATGAGTCCTTTAACAAATTATTACTCAGTTAAAAGTGGAAGCATATGTACTCAGTAATATAAAAACAGAAAAATAGATCAAGACTTTTTTTCTTTTTTTGGAATTGTTCCAGTATGTAAATTAAAGGGTGTTCAAACTGGTCAGAATGACAAAATAAATCTGAAACAATACTACAAGGTGTGTTCCACCAATGTTTCAAAACATCTGCATGATTAAAGCACTATGATTCAAACAAAGTCATTTAGAGTGGTTTGGTATGAAATGTTCTTTTCTGCAGAAATTTACAGAATCAGAATCGTTTAAAGTGGTGGTGATAGGAACCAGACATCCTAAACAATTAGGGCTTCAACAGGTACATTACAGAAATGGTTACAAATCAGTTGCCTGATTTCTGCTTCACAGAAAACTCAACTCATAGGCTTGAGTTAATCAAGCTATTCAAAGAGACAGCTTTTGCACGAGTCATAGTGCTTTATTAACCTAGTGTTGTTGGCCACAGTCACGCCATACATAGTCAACATTTTCTTCTCTCAGTTTTCTTCTCTCTGGTCTACACATAAACACAGCCAGCAGACTAGCACTGCCTTCACAATAAGAATCCTTATAGAATCTTACAGAAGCCAGAGAATAAATGTTATAGAGAAATCAATCTAATGTTGGAGAATTTTGAATTAGCATGTCAACATTTTGGCAAAATAGTACAAGCAGGGCATTGTAAGGCAATTAGATTCAACACTTTTATCAGCAACATTACATATAATGTTACATATAATACCTCAGAAGACATGTGGTTGTTCACTGGTGGTTTTGCATTGTAAATAAAATGGCTATGTTTGTGTTGTAGTCACTGTGACCCCTAGTTCCTATCACCACCACTGTAAAGAAAACCCCAGTCATATGTTTCTCTACAATGAACCATTTCGCATTAAATCACTCTGACTTTGTTTACAGTGAACTGAATTGCGCAGAAATTGTCCCCTGTAGATCTTCGTAGACTTAGCTGCACTCACTCAACATTGGTTCCTTCTGTTTGCCTTTAATCTGTGCTGGTCTTACCGCAGGTGCATTTCTATCTATTAGCTTATGACCCCCCCCCCAAAATAGCCTATAGCCTATTAAGGGCCAATTTGCAGCTGCTGAGAGGTCAAAAGATCAAGTAAGTGATGGATTTTTGGTTATGGAGCATCAATATCACCTCTTTCACCACTGTACTATCACGCAGTCAGCCATAGAGGACTTAACTACAACTTTTCCTTTCACATGTCCATCTGTATGACTGTTTGCAGTGGTCCACAGGGATTGAGCTGCGATTTCATTACACCGTGACGAGTGTGTGCACTAACGTGTCTGTGTCTTTTGTGTGCCGAGTGTCAAAGTGAAAGTGCAAGGCCAGAGGCTTTTACACGCTCAGATAAACCGCAAATCCCACAACGCCACACTGTGCTCAGCCCCCAGAGGAGGAAGCAGCAAAAGGAAAGAGTCGGTGGAGAAATACAGAGATGCAACCAAATTGATTAATCAATAAGTGTCAGCGATAGATTAATTACGCTGCCTGGAAGACATACTGGCTGAAATTATGAAGACACTGAATCCAATAAGGGAAGTTTAAGGCACTGCTGTTTGATGAAAGGCATGC
>NC_051228.1:23582996-23645496 GCF_015220715.1 Pygocentrus nattereri | reverse complement strand
TCATCCTCTGTGTACACATGTGCTAGCGTTAATCTCCCTGCTCACCATGTGCTAAAACATGCAAAGCTGGCAACATCAGCGAACGATACCTCAGAGTAATGGGTGAGGTCACTCCTTTCTCTCTCTCTCTCTCTCTCTCTCTCTCTCTCTCTCTCTCTCTCTCTCTCTCTCTCTCTTCGCTATTTCTTTCTCTGTTTTTCTCCTTCTCCACCCTGCAAATGATGTCATTGTTTTCTGTTGTTGCTACGGAGGCATCTGGATGTGTTTCCCTCCAGCATCTCAGAGGACACACACAACCACACACACACCCCGTCCCCTCCTCCACTGATGTCTCCTATAGACCCCCCCTAGCCAACCTTGTCCCCACTGTAACACAGACATAGGACAATGCCCATCCCCAGCAGAAAAACTGGGTTAATTCAATTTACTATACAATGAAAACTAAAGATTACATGATCCAAACAACCCCCAACAACTCTTACTAATCCAATCTGCACAACTGTCTCAAAAAAAGATTAGCAGACCCAGGCTTGGCCTTTTTTCTGCAGGAATTTCAAATTGTGCATTATGTCTGAACATCCAAAGGCACAGTTGAAAATGAATTCATTCGTTGTAATTATCTGGCACATCTTATTTAATTGCTTTGTAATTTCAGGTCATTCCGCAGCTTCCTGTTTTATTGGAAATTGCTGCAGTCTCTGTGCATTATCACAAAATAAATAAATAAATAAATAAAATTCCAGTTTTGATATATTAGGTATTTAGTGCCGGGTTTTTCTCCAGTAAATCAGCGCTATGGCACATGCAAGGCAATAAAACAGGGCGAAGCATGAGCAGGGATCTAGGGGGGCGGGGGGTGGGGGGGTCTTTGGTGATTCAAAGTAAGACAGGCTTGCAGTATTTAGTAAAATGTCATAGTGATAAGAAATGCACGCTTCCAAGTGTTGTACACACATATACTCATAATCATACCATATACAGTACTATGCAAAAGCTTCATTTTTCATCATCAGGAAAGAAAGTAGAAAAAAATACTTTAGAGAATATGCACAGAAGTCTCAATAAATATATATTTTTAGATATTTATTAAATATATAACACATTCAGTGATGCGGAGGTCTGGTCAGTCAATTATTCTGAGAACAACAGCAGCTTCTTTACTTGATTTGTACATTTTCTTCTTTTCTGTTTAATTCTTTTTCTCATTAACAGCTTCTTGAGAGCTACACATCCTTTCCGACTCATAGCTCACAGCATATGGACAGAAACAAGTGTTTTAAGCGAGCTTTAAGTGCTGATGGGGACAATGTTGATGGTCTACTACATCTTGCACGGTTGTTACGTTTTTTTCTGTAATTTTTATCATTTTTTGGAAACTGATTATTTAATATTTCATCTCCTTAGAAATGACAATGCATTATTAATAAATAATAATTAATAAATAATCATTTTACAATTTCACCTTAAATGGTGCTGTAGTTACATTCTGGTGCCTCGGGCACCATTTAAGGTGTAACAGGAGAATTTAAACAAGAAGCTGGCGAATGTGAAGCCGACTTCAGCCTCGTAAAGAATTGACAGATGTTTTACAAGAAACTCTTCTATTTTTGTGGAAATGCTTCCTGCTGGAGATGTGAGAAAAGTGGCTATAGCAGAACTAAAGCTTAAAGCAGGGCAAACTAAGTCTGTGTTTTTGTTTGTATTATATTTTTAGCCTGTACTTGTAAAATGTTGTGACTCCCAAGGTGGTTAGATTTTTGTTAAAATGACAAAATGGCTCTTCCTAACGTTTGGGTTGCAGATCCCTGTACTAGACCCATGCTAGCACATATTCTGGATATAGAACATAACAAAATGATCATCATGAAAAAAAGTTCTAAAAGACATTTCAAATTAAAAGCTAAAGGTTTAGCATGCCCGAGCATATCTCTCCCATTAGCAGCCATGTGCAGTCATAAAAGAGCATAGGAAAACATAGATACAAACAGATATGGCAGATTTCATTTCACAAAATAAAGGCCCTTAATATAGAAATGACTACAAAAAGCAGGCCTATATTTTCCCATTAGCAGTCATGTGCAGTGCTCATGCATGACTGATTCTAACTAGCTTTCTCTTCTGCCTGCCGCTTCACTGAGAGCCTTGAAGTCATGCTTTCTTTTGTGACCAAAACAAAGGTTTAATAAAGCAGGCAATCTCTGCCTTTAGAAGGTCATAATATATTAGGCTGTTTGTTGATGCTTCTCCTCCAAGTCTATCTCCTCTAGCCCTAGGCAGACACTCACCAGCACATACATGCGCATGCACACACACAGCTTATCAGTGAGATGAGCACTGGTACCTATTTCCTGATCGACCTCTGAGGTTTCGGCTGGACAGTAAGGTCAAGTGGATCTACAATACCGGTGCATCTCCAGCCCGAAGTCAAGAGATAGCCCCCCCCCCCCCGACTGAAATCTGAAAACATAAGAGTTAATGTGACAGCTTGGAAAAAAATCTAACTTACATGAGATTACCTTTGTCCTGAATGTAGTGAGTGAGCCAAGTAATGTCCTGTGGAATATGAAATAGTCATTAAAAATAAAACATTTTAAAACTATCCACATAATGAGGCACAATTTTACATTACATTTGTTTATCACTATTACACAAAATTATCTGCAGCCACGGTAGGAGTTGTGAACCCTGCCATAGAGGACTGAGACATTTACCAAGAGCTGTGAAGCTGCTCCAACATAAAATATAGCATAGAACCCCCTACTGGCACCTGTACTGTAAAAATGCATTATAATAAAAAATATTTACTGCACTATGTCATATAAACATCAGGTACATGCTGTGGAAGTCATTGTATGACAGTGTTTAATGCATTTACTTCAGCAGCAGCCTTTGTTTTTTCACAAAAACACTGGTAACCAGAATGCTATTTTCCGCTAGCAAGAATATCAGAATTTTTCATTATATGTTAGCATTCGCGCTAATGATGATGGAGTGTTTTTCCATACCGGGTTCAATACTATACAAGTCAAGTTCAGTCAACTGTTTTAACTTTGTATGTTTTAATTTTACAATAAATAATTTAGTAAACATTTTAACTTTAAGTCGAAATCGAGCATTACTAGATTAGCCTGTTAGCTCATTAGCTGCCTGCTGAACTGCTTGTTCAACACAACCAAATTCTCAAGTATGGTTCAATTTGGCATGATTTTCACCTTTTACTTCATACACAGACAGTATGTGATGCAAACATACATGTACGCCAGCATTTTTCTGCCTACACTTTTCACTAAAAAGCATCCTCAATTTGACCAGATGTGATCCAATGATACTTTTCCCATGTAAAAAGCACATCAACACATAAACTTGGCCTGGGCACTTTAAGTGACCTGAAGAGCACTAAGGCACTTGGTTTGGGGCCTTAGCCTTACATATCCTCCATTTTTCTTTTCATTGTTTACTCTCACACCTGCACATGGCAGAAACATTTCTGCTCACATAAAAGTATTTAAGAAACAAAAACACATTCTGTTTAAACTTGAGTTAAATGCGGTCAAGATCTGTCTCTGACCACCTCTGAGTGTGGGTTGAGTGATCTGATTGTAATTCGCTCATAATGTGTCTTGGGGGGTGTTTGCATCTGGCTCTTCATGCTGGCAAGTGAAATCCAAAGGAGATCCCTGAAAATGGAAGGCGTAAACAGAGCCACAATGTTGTGCACCAGAAACCACATAAGCTAGTTTATCGACATTTGAACAATGCTAATTTTTGGAGTTTAATCTTCCATTACTTGTTAGCTACATTAGCCTCATAGTTCCAGTGAAAAAGTAAATAAACAAACTTCAGATCCAAATCATGTCTTGGTTGCATGACTGCATTTATGATACAAGCAAAAGTGTGCAAACTGTGTGATTTTCCCCCTTTTTTTTCGTTAATATTTTCAGTTTCAAGGACTACTAAGCACTAGGTGATGTATTGTCTTTGCACTGTTATGATCTGACACAGAAATGAGTGGGAGGCTATTAATGGCAATCTACTGGTGACCTTTACTGGGGTGGGTGTGATTGTTTTGGGGTTAGGAGAACTGCAAGGTGGAAGAGAGGAGTGGGGGATGGAGGACAGAAGCACAGGCACAAGCTGAAAACCTCTCTCTCTGTCTGATCTCCCCGATCTCTTACAGAGACAAAAACACAATGGGCCTGTGACGGGCATGCAGGCTCCAAATCTCACCCTATGATCTCTGCTCGGAAAATATATAAAACAAAACAACTACCACCACCATGACCATCATCAACACTAGCGGTGCCAATGCCCATCCAAAATGCAACCTCACCAGCGACTGATTCATTACTCAAGCAGATCTTATCTTTCATACATACATAGACTAACGGGTGGAACTAAAGCACAAACATGCACTTTATATGTTGTCTAGTAATGGTTTAGTGTTTAAAATGATAGAAAAGAAAAGCTTGTGAACCAAACAGATTTTTGGTTGTTGTTGAAACAAAACCTCATATCTCCAAAATGCTAACTTTAACCTTCTTTACTTTTAATGTAAGGTTCAGGCCATTCAAATTTTTTGGGACATGAACTCACAACCTACAGTGCAAAAGTGTTATTATTTGTTGCCTCAGTATTAAAGATGACTCAAGAAGAAGAATCAAATTTACACAAATCTCCAGTAAATACAGATAATAGATATCTATTAGATATAGATATAGATCAGCCATATTTCACCCAATGCTTTTTTAAGGATGTGACCTCATGACCTACAGTTGTTCACTGTGTTACATAGTTATGATTCAATATTAAAGATGAATGAAGATGAAACATTCAGAAAACATATAATTTATTCAAAGCTCATGTTTTAACCAAAGGTGGTTACTCAGAATGTGACCTAAAAACCTGCAGTGCAAATGTGTTTACTTTGCGTTTCCAGTTATAGCCCAATATTAAAGATATTTGAGAGGAAACTAACTGTCAACCAAACATGTCTTATCATTCATTTGTCACTTGTCTTTCAGTTTTTTGTGTTGCAACCCACAATGGAAAGTTGTGCCACAATGTTAAAGATGACTGAAGAATAAACAGATGAATATGAATCATATCTTATAATTTATATGTCGTTCATGATTCAGCCAAAGCTTGTATTTTGGGACATGACCTCATGACCTACTATACAAATTTGTTGACTTTACACGTTGTCTGGTTAAGGATCAGCTATAACAAAGAAGAGGAAGCAAACTGTGAAAGAGACCTTGTTGTTCATGTGTAGCTCACAGTTCAGCCAATGCTATTTTTCTGGGGGTCATGAAGTCATGATCTACAGTGCAAACATGTTCACTTTATTTGTGGTGTACTTACAGCTCAATAATCATGAGGAATGTAAAGGAAACAAGACTGTTATGAGCAATAGATAAAAGCCACTGAACCAAATTATCAACTTCAGCTGCAAAAAAGCACAAGAGACAGTTTCAAAATTTTCCTTCTCCGGTCTTAAAGGCTTGCCTCCCGAACGGCGCCTAAGACGCAAATCAAAGCTTCATCTACGCTCTTGAATCCTCATTCTGCATGGCAAAGGCGAAGAGAGCAAACATAATTAGCTCAAGTGGTAAGCACAAAATGAATGAGTACTAATCCTAGCTCAGGGGTTTCTGAGCTTTACGCAGCGTTCATCAAACCAACAACACGGAGACTCGCAGGGGAGCGAGGGAGGAACAGAAGAACGAATGGAGGGAGTTTTGGAGTGGGGTGGAGAGGAGGGGGTCCTGAAACCGCGTGGCGCTCATTAAGAGAGAAAACAGCCCTGTGTAATTAGGTTAACCTCTCTCTCGTTCTATCTCTCTCTCTCACTCTGTCTCTCTCTTGGTAACAGACAGATTTACTCTTGAACTTTTTCTGTTAACAGCCGCTTAGCCGCCGCAGCCCCAGAGGGAAGTGACAGTGGCTCCAAAGAGGATTTAGAAAGGGAGAAAGAAATAGAGAGAGAGAGAGAGAGAGAGAGAGAGAGAAGATGTGCGAAGAGTGGTGCAGAAGACTTACACAATTAAAGGGATTACAACCATGTATGTCTGAGTAATATTAATGTACATGTTACCTGAAATGACTGAATGACTGAGAGACACAGAAAAGAGAGAGACAGAGAAAGAGGCAAATGGAGACAGACAGGCAGAAGAGAGACAGTGTGAGCAAAAGCAATAGAGAGAGTGTGAGAGAGAGAGAGAGAGAGAGAGATTGAGGGAAAGCAGAAAAAGATGCAAAGTTTGCAATCTTTGCTCAATTACACCATGTCATTTATGCACTCTCAAATATCATTAATGCAGCCATTCAAATCCAAAAATCTGATAAAAAGTTAGCCATGCCAATCTCAATTTCAGGGCAACAACTAAATCCCCTGTGTGCATGGGGCTCATAACCCACAAGAGAAAGGCCTGAGTGCATATGGCAGCAGGGCGGCAGAAAAAAGAGGGATTAAAACAGGGCAGACACAATCAAAGTGCAAGTGCAGAGGGGCAGATGGGGGATTTGGGGTTAAAGCAAACATGCAGTGCACTGGCCCAAAATTAATCACACACTGCACTGTCTGCTCCTCTAATGAAGAACACAATAGTACCATGCAATATCTTCTTCTTTCGGCTGCTCCCTTTAGGGGTCGCCACAGCGGATCATCTGCCTCCATCTTGCCCTATCCACTGCCTCCTCTACTTTTACACCAACCATCTCCATGTCCACCTTCACTACATCCATAAACCTTCTCTGAGGTCTACCTCTTCTCCTTCTACCTGGCAGCTCCATCTCCAACATTCTTTGACCAATATATCCACTATTCCTCCTCAACATGCAATATACACACACCAAACAAACACTTACTATGTGCCCGTCAAGATAAGCTACTTGATTTAAAGGTTTTAGCTCACGTTTTTTCCCTTTTTCACTGAAGCATTTTGTAAATTAGGCCTATTTGGTTTTATGAGGAAAGTAGTATTTTGGAAAGTAGTAGAGATGCACCAATATGGATATTGTGAGCCAGTGGTGATCCACAATATTTTTCATGTATGTATGTCCATGCCTATACTAATATACCAACATTATCAAAATGTAGAAATTTAGAGTACATCTACCTGGATTTGCATTACAGAATAATGTAAAGTGTATTTCTTTAGGGTTGCAAGTGCAGTAAACTGAAGAAAATACAGATATTTTAAAAGTAACTGCACCATCAAATATGAGTTGAAAACATCAGTCAAGTCTAAACACCTGCCTGAGGCTAATCATTTACACAATTTTCTATTAGATACTGATATGATTCCAATACCGTTGTGCATTTCTAGAAAGTTTGGTACAATGTAAATGTAGTATTCCTAGTAGTATTTCAAAATCTTATTATCTAGCAGAAATTGCTAGATAAAGTGGGTTTCCCAGACGGATTCTCCCTATAGAAACTCTATTATAACATGCTGATTGATAAATGTGTCTTTTTAAAAAATTTGCTTCTTGTCATTCCTTTAAATTACCTCTGATGACCCCAGGATCCTAACCATGATTTCATGAACCCTTTCATAAGTCCCCTTGATGTATCATATTAAGTTTTGATGCTTGAGCTAAGGGGAGGTAGAACATAGGACCGGAACATAGGTCCAGAACATAGAACATAGGTCCTGGGAACTAGGTACATTCCCAACTTTTGGCTTTCAGTGACCTCTTATTTGCAAGACTGTATCCAATGTTGGCAATGCAGTTTAACTTGGAATCAACACCAAACTCAAACACACACCACCCAAACAATCCCTCAAGCCCCATGACTGTACAGCTGAGCCAAAGTGCTAGCATCTAGAGACTGTGATACACAAAGAAAGACACGCTCTTCTGTCTGTCTGGGCCAAAAACTTATTAGCAAACACCAGCTGAGTCTCCTGTCTTCTGTCCCTGAGCTCAGGTGGCCACAATAACGCATAAATCACTACACACAGCCCACAGATACATCATTACACACAAGCCATAGTCTTCTGTGGCTCAACACTATGGTAAAGAGTTACACCTTATTCTCAAGTGTATGTGTTGTCACATATGTGTCATGGTGTCATTGTTTTGTGTGACAGTCAAGTGTACTATTTGCAGCATACAGCTATATGGTAGCACATTTTCTATTCCAACCGAAATGACTGAATATGTGGTACTGCCTTTGTATGGCTATACCTCCTAGGCTGCACTAATCATAAGCTAAGCAAAATGAAAGCTCCTGAATATGTAAACTGTACCAAATTATCTGCGTGCTGGCCCCAACATTGCATCCTAGATTTGTCTTTGAAAGACACTGTGAAAGACTGTCATTTTGGCAAATAAAAGATTCAGAAATGGTATGAATTTATTTGTGTAAGAAAGCCCCTGAACCCTGCATTTCTCAAGTACTCAGGCAAAGACAAACTGAACACTTGAGAAAGCGAGAGAGAGGCACCTTCTGTAATTAAGGCTTAGTACATGACCCAATTACAAGAAAGTCAAATTAATGTAATGCTCTAAAATCAAATTTACACAAGTTGCCCCTTACCCAAATATAGTTCATCAGCCAAAACAGGTTTGCTGTGTGAAGTTTGCTACTTTAGTTATGCGCTGCCCTGCATAGGAGCCGCTCAACCATATGTGGTACCAAAGTTACCAATGAATCTAAGCTATTTTGTTAACAACATTGCTATTTTATATTGTACAATGTTATGCAGTTTTCAGGTAAAATGCGTGTAATTTAGGCATGCAGTTTGTACAATGCTAATTGGCAAGTAAAAGTTTCCATTACTTGTTAACTACAGCTACTAGAAAAAAACAGCATAGACCAGCATGGCTGATCACCAGCCAAACCAGCATGTGGTGTTTTTGGACGTTGGTGTGCTGGTCAACTTATTACTTCTTAGCTACATTAGCACTGTAGCTCCAATGCAAACCTGATGAAGCAAACTTTGGAAGCCAAGTCTGTCTTGGCTAATTGACTACATGGGGAAAACAGGGGGTGGGGTGGGGGTTGTGTAAGGTTTTGGCATTTAATGTTGCTGTTCTCATCTCCAATTGAGGTCAAAAAGACAACACCCAGTCTCAATTCTCTACCATACTGCTCAGATCTCTGGACAGTGGCTGATCGTATATCTGCCCAGGACAGAATACAGCAGGCTAAGAGCTCGGAGACAGCAGCCGGGAAACAATATATCCTCCAGTTTGGTTATAAAAAGCATGACCTCCAGCGCTGCATTAGATTCTCCTGTTTCTCTGAGCCTGCAGCCCTGTTACAACCCACTACAAAACCACAGAATGACAACAGAGCCTACTGGCTCATCAAGCCTGCACTCTCTCTCTCTCTCTCTCTCTCTCTCTCTCTCTCTCTCTCTCTCTGTCTGTCACAGCGCAATGAGATCATCGGCCAGGCAAGTGGGTGACACATCCATACAAATGCACGTGAGCTTGTATGCATATATCCGTGGAGCACCACACATATTCACATATTCTCAGCCTGTCCTCAGACTATTCTTACACCAAAGCACCTGACAACACACACACACATGCCTTCTTCATTAAGATGTGTGAGGAGATAACTATAGTGCAGTTCCACACAAGACAAGCTGACAATTTATCATCATTGTGATGATGCCACAGCACTCTGCTGAAAAACCTCATAGCAACTATGTAAAGTTTCTCTTGTTAAATGGAGGTGTCCAATAGAAACTTCTGGTATTTTGTGTTTTACTAAAGGCTGGGTATCACAGTGGAATCGGTTGGTTTAACAGGTGCTCTGGGACTGATACCACATGCATTTGGTGGGTTTTGTAATGCAATCTAAAAGTGTTCTACAGATAAATACAGTTCTCTGATTATACCCTGAGTGCACTGTGGATACTGTCAGTATTTAACCCCTTAACATCCCAGACTTCTTACAGGCTCATTAACAGTGACTTCGATGCAAACTGGCTGAGCTGTTCTTAGGCTATAGAAGTGTGTAATAACACTTAAAGGGTTAAAGAACACTGGCCTGCAGGGTTCCTTACAGAGAGGGCATAATTAGTCCTGTTTAACTGGATTTAGCACAGCACAAACATTATATTAAAGAAATAGTGTACTCATGGGTATTTATACTTTTTTCAGTGCTGCATTCTGTCAGCTCCAACTTACTAAACCTCAGAAAAACTAAACATCATGATGCCCATGATATCGAATATCGTGAAAACATCAAATATCGCGATACTGTATATTTTGCCTTGCCGCCCAGCCCAGCACACCTGTTCTCACATAAATGAAGCATGTAGACCTTACATATCAACACAAACGGGGCGTGTGGCCGCGCACCTCGCTGTTACATGCCGTATGACATCTGGTACCAAAATCACCTGAAACGCACGCACACGGGCACGCACACACCTGCACCTGCATAAAGGATCCCCTGTAGAAGCAGCATGCGGCTGCAGACAGAGCGCTCCAGAGGCTGCATCTCTCCGTCATCCTTCCTCCTCTTCCTCCTGTCTTCTTCTCTTCCTCTCTCTTTCTCTCTCTCTCCAGCTCGCTAGAAGCCCCGGGTCATGCCCCTCCTCGCGCGTATACAAGCACCAAGCCGGCAAACTGCTGCTACCGCTGCAGCCCGCTGATCAGTGCTATCGCTGCCTCACTACCGCCAGTGTCATCTCTCTCTCTCTCTCTCTCTCTCTCTCTCTCTCTCTCTCTCGCTATATCTATCTATCTATTGCTGTTTCGCTCTCTCTCTCTCTTTCTGGCTCCCTCTTTCCTCACTGCCTCCCTCACTCTCACTCACTCCGGCACTTGCAATGCTTCACAGGGCTGGCAGGGATTACCTCATCGCTCTTGGATGAAAAGAGTGGGTGGGGGGAGGGAAGGAGAGGGTGGGGGGAGGGAGAGGGAGAGAGAGAGAGAGAGAGAGAGAGAGAGAGAGAGAGAGATGCTTGCAGGCACTGAAACCCCACCCACTCCCTCCTTCAGGGTTCTAAACAATACTGAGAGAGAGAGAGAGAGAGAGAGAGAGAGAGACAGAGAGAGAGAAACAGAGTAAACGAGAGAGAGACTGAGTAGTAGAAAGAGAGAGAGAGATAGAGAGTAAAGGAGAGAGAGAGACTGAGTAGTGGAAAGAGAGAGAGAGATAGAGAGTAAAGGAGAGAGAGAGACTGAGTAGTGGAAAGAGAGAAAGAGGTAGGAAGACAGAGTGACAGAGATAGAGAGTAAATGAGAGAGAGAGAGAGAGAGAGAGAGAGAAAGAGAGAGAGAGAGACGCAGGCATTCAGCACCTTCTCAAAGGAATTTTCTCTTTTATTCTGTATTGAAAGGAAGCAGGGTGGGCTGAAGGAGGGGGTGTCAGGAGAAAAGACTTTTTACACACTCCCACACTGAAGTGTTCACCCACGCACACTCCAGTAAAGACACATATAAACAGCACTCACACTCGTTTGTCTGTGTTGTTTGTAGAGCCGTGCTGTGTGTGTGTGTGTGTGTGTGTGTGTGTGTGTGTGTGTGTGTGAGCACTCAGCTTTCATATACAAAACAGTGCGATCTCCAGGAACACACCAACATGGTCATGATGAGCTCCTGCAGTGCTCTCTCTCTCTCTCTCTCTCTCTCTCTCTCTCTCTCTCTCTCATTTACTCTCTATCTGTCACTCTGTCTTCCTATCTCTTTCTCTCTTTCCACTACTCAGTCTCTCTCTCTCTCTCTCTCTCTCTCTCTCTCTCCTTTACTCTCTATCTCTGTCACTCTGTCACTTCTCCTTCCTGACATCTCTCTTCCTCAGTCTCTCTTCCTCTCTCTCCCCCTACTTCTCTTTCTCTCTCATCTCTTCTGACTTTTTTCTCTTTCTCTGTGCTATCTTTCCTCCTCCCTCCTCTCCATTATCTCTCTCCTTCTCATTCAACCTCTCTCTCCTCTGCTATCTCCTTTTTTCTTTCTACCTCATGCAATCTATCTCTTTCTCTCTACCTCATTCTCTCTTACCGCTTATATTTTCTCTACCTCATTCACTCTCTCACTACGTCTACCTCTCTACTATCTACCTCATTCACACACTCAATCTCTCAATAAATCATTTGTTTTCTCTCTCTCTCTCTTCCTCATTCAGACTCAACACAGGCACTCAGCTAGTCTCGACAGCACCCTGTCTCCGGGTGGGGCTCGCTCCCTTGGGAATGAAGAACAATGACATCACACAGGACGCCTTGCCATGGCAACCGTCTCACCATCTTCGAAGTAACAGCCTAAAACACGACCAATGATCTGAAACCAGACGGCCGGTCACCTTCACAGCACGTGCATGTGTTCATGTGTGTATGTGTGTATAAATGGACTGTCCTTCTGATTTAGTTCAAACTGCAGTTTGTCCCACAGAACAAAAATATTGAAAAAAAAACCAAACAATTGGGTGTTCAGACCTTAGATTACGTTATGATCTATAAAAATATGATCTATACAGATATATATTTTGTTATTATCAGGTCAAGAACCATATACAACACAGAGACAGGCAGAGAGAGAGAGATGAGCCAGGTGGGGAGGTGAGCTCAGGTGTCGCCCCCACCCAACAGACAAAGCAGTTATAGCTTTATGCAGATTGTATGTAAATGAGAAAATGAGACAGATTGTATGCATATAACTGCTGATTCATCAGTAGACAAATACCAAAGAAAAATATTCTTAAAATATTCTAAATTAAAAGATATGAACTTGATTACAGTAGACAATCTATTTTCCATCAGCACAGCTTGTATAGAAATCTCCAGAGAAAAGTGCTGGCAGTAGAATGGGACACACTGGAGCAGCCACACATGAGCCTAAGGTGACCATGTCCAACACCAAGCATTGGTTAAAGGGGCATAAAGCCCTTCAGCATTGGGCCGTGGAGCAGCGGGAATGCATTCTCTCGAGTAGTGGAACTCTATCCAATACCTTTAGAATGAGTTGCAGTGATCCAGAACTTATCATCCAACATCAGTACTTGACCTAACTAATGCTCTTGTGGCTAAACGCAATCAAATCCTCACAGCAATGCTCCAACATCTAGTGTAAAGGCTGTTACTGCAACAAACTCCTTATGTTGGAAGATCTCATGTCTAAAAACTTACACAGTGGTTTCTAAAAGTCTGAGGCATACTTCTGTTTTACATTCATTTTTAGTTTAATAGTTAATGGAAAAACTTTCATTATATATTAAACCCTTTGAAGTGCATGAATTTCAGATTTTGTAGTATTTGATATGTCCTTCTTTGGCTTTAATGGTAATGTGCGCCCAAGCTTCACTGACTCCGCAAGTTTGTGCAAAACCTTCTGATGAGCAGATCAAATCCACCTGAGAGTCGTCTGAACAGCAGCTTCAATGGAAGGAATACGATTTGTAAAAAATCTCACTGCTTTGTACAGAGGCCAACACGGTCAGTGTGACAAATGTGCTTAAATTTGAGTAGTGACCTAGAAATAGTGTAGAATCTTTTCATTTTACTTCTTGTAACTTCTCTTTGTTTTAAATGCTCAACATACCAAAATGTTCTGTTGTTTAAAAAAAAATAAAGTCACAGATTTGCAATGTGCTTTCAGTCTGTAGGACCCCACTATAAATGTGTGTGTACATACATGTGTGCATGTGTGTGTGCTTATATTGAGCCAGCTGATCTGCTCTGTGAATTAAACAGACCTAATGTCATTTACGGAAGACACACAATAGAAAACAAAGGAGATAATCATTAGCTTTGACTCTTCTTCCACAAATGCAGGCAGAATTGCATAAATGCTTTTGTGGGTTTGAGTATAATCCCATAATGAGCTCTGTGTAACACACTTATTTGCTAAAGACAAAAACAGAAGAGAAACTCTACTACTCCACTTATTCACTCTGTTGGCAAGGGAGTGTATTATATAGTGTAATCCTGTATGATTTGTGTGTGTGTGTGTGTGTGTGTGCATGTGTGGAGGTGTATTTGGGTCTTTGTGGGGACCATCCTCAAGATGATACAAAACATGACATTTTTGACATTATGGGGACATTTGGATTCCATTTATATTTGAGCAAGTAAGAGCCTGATAGTTTCTTATGAGTCCTCCTGAGGTTACAGTTAAAGCTCTTTGGCCAAAAATCCACATTACTAACAGTACTGTTACTAGTAAAACCCTGTTTCTGATGTTTCATCTTGAAATCAGGAAGAATTTTAGAAAAACCGCCAGCACTTTAGTACTTTAGTGCAGATACTTGAAGACAGTCCGTTTTAATCCCTCAAAATCCCAGGCTTATTAATCCTGAGGCTTATAATTCAGTAACTACATGGACTTCAGTGCAACTGGTTGCACAATTTTTAGATTATAGAAGTGTGTAATAAAACTTTGGGCCCTGGCCATTTAAGGGTTTTTTTTTTCCTCACATTGCATTTATTAGGTTCTGCTTCAGTAGCTATGCCAGCAATCAGGATGTCTTCATGACTGGGGGGATTCCCAGTGGTTGCATGACATATTTGCATAATGCATGCTGGGTAGTAGCAAAACACTGATGGATCAAAACGCAAAAAAAATGATTAAAAATAACATGAATTCTGTCAAACCAGGGCTGAGGGATACAATGCTGCGTTACAGACTATTACATGACACCTATTTTCACTGTTCAAAAAAGCCCAAAGCATCTCCAAAATGCAAGACAGAAACATTCTTTACTTTTAATGTGCTCTGTAAATGGTTTGTCAGTTTGACTTAAATTATCACTTTACATGGTAACAAGCAGTTGACCTAGTTTTATGCATATTAATAAATACTTTGATTTTGTTTTATATGGTTGAATTAACAAATCAGACCATTTCCTGTGATCTATTCATCAAGAAGATTTGACACATTTTAAAGGACAACTACTGTGCTCAAATGATGCAGAAAATATATATATATATATTTCTAACCAAAAAAAGACATGAATGTTTCAATATTAAGTGCTATTTTTAGGAAAGAATGACACATTAAGGTTGGTTGGATGGGGCACAGCGGCCCTCAGCTATAGTAGCATTAACCCACAAGGAAAAAAAATATGTGTGTCTGATGATGTGTAATCAGGCTCAGGGTACATAAACACACCCAACATCAAAACAACATAACCCAAAAAAAAAAAAAACCCCACTTTTCATAGTTTTCACCTGTATGCGTATTATCTTTCTTCTCGTCTTTCTCCTGCACTCTATCACCTCTCCTGAGTTTTTCACACTCTCCTGTCCTACTTCTCCACCTTCTGTTTATTCTCTCACTCTCTTTCTCGCTCTCTGTCTCTCTGTCACACTCTCTCTCCTCACACTGCTCCGTGTCCCTGTGTTGATCACGACTCTACCTCCAACTGTCCTCGCTCGCTCATTCAAACTCTCTCTCTCTCTCTCTCTCTCTCTCTCTCTCTCTGTCTCTCCATGTTAAACATTAATTACCCAGTTTATGTGCTGCAGGCAGAGTAAATTCGCTTCTCTCTCTTATAGCCTATGGGGTCTAGCTGCCTCTCTTTCACATTCCTTCATTAACATTAATTAGCCTTGACCCCCACTGGAATTCTGGATAACGTAGTTTATTTTCATTTATTTATTTATTTATTTTTTATTGGGCCGTGGCCCAAGCTGGGGGCTGGTTTGTTGCTGAATGAGCCTGCTGAGCATCTATAAAAAAGGCCCGTTTAGTTAATTCAGGCAAAATTCAAGATGTTATTTAGCCATGCAACATGCTATTTTTATAGATAACAGTATGTCATACGGTACCACAAACCACATAAGCAAGTCTGGCAGAGATTCTTTAACAACTCCACACGGTTTGAGGAAAGTGTTGATGATTTAGTTATGCAGTTTGCACGATTCTCACTGGAGGATATAATATTCCACTACATGTTAGCTACTTCACCCTTGCAAACTACAAAAGGAAACTTTGAATGCCTACCATATCAACTACATTTAAAAATTAAATTAGATTTTTGGCCAAACTTTAATGCATTTATTAGCCACGACCCCTGCTGGAATTCTGGGTAATGTAGTTTACTTGCAGTATGAATATGGTCCAAGCCAGGAACTAATTTGCTGAGTGTGCTCTGAGTGTCTCTCTCAGTCTCTTGGTTTTGATCTGTTAGAGTAATACAAGACCATGAGAGGCATGTTAGCGAGTGCAGCCAAGTCGATTTACAGGCCTAATCAATGCAGCGCTGTGTTGTGATTGGATTTAGGGCAATAATCAGCACCACTGTATGTATTGCCATCTGCAGGAAAAGAAAAGAGGTAGGGGAGGGAGAGGAAAGAGAAGAATGGGAAATGCTTCTGAACCCAGCTGGATCTAAGTCACCTCTAAGTCACATCTGTTTGTGTGTGCATGTGGGTGAGAGCATGCATTGCTGGACACTTACCAGGCTGTGTGCCAAACACAAGTTAATTATCCTAAATTAAAGCATAAACTCACCCCTCCCACTCACACCATTACCTCTTTGTGTCCTCCACCCGTCCATTTCTCTCTGCCTCATCCCCCACCCCTTATAAATGCATGTGTTTAAACACCAGTTTCAGCCTGTAATTCTACTTCTGGCCTTACAGTGATTGAATGTATGATGATTTAGGCATGAGGTTGCATGATGCTAATCGGTGCAGTATAGCTATATTAGCCTCGTAATGTAAGTGCATTGTAAAGATGCAGACTTCAAGCACTGAAACTTGGTAATAAATGTGTGAAGTTTTATGCGTAATGTGTTTAATTTAGACTTTTGTTTTGCTGAACTATTACTTTAAGTGCATCTATTTTGGTGGGGAACACGCAGGGCCTTTTAGGCCTGTAGGAGGCTTGTCATTTTCAGTTCATTTTTGTTGAACACATTTAAAAAGTGACTGAGGAATTAACCAGTTTGTGTGTGACCAATTTCGAGAGAAAACACGCTGCTCTAGGCCACGAGTCGGCAACTTAAATGTTAATTGGAGCCAATTTGTCAAGCTACAACATTTTATCTCCATTTTACCATCTTCACTGTAAATGTGTCTCAGTATGTGCTAATGTACTAGAATATAATAAATAAAAAATATAATACAAAAGAAAATGCAGCTCAGCTACAGAAGGTTTTCTCACATGTCTGGCAGGAAACTTTTCCACAAAAAGTTGAGATGTCTCTTAATGTCTGACTTTTTATGAGGATGGGGTCAGTTTCTCATTTACCAGCTTCTTGTTTGAATTTTCACATTCCACCTCAAATGGTGCAGCACTTACATTCTGGCACCTCAGGCACTTCAGCTGCATGACTTTTTAGTGTTTGACAGTTTCTCGTTGCAGATTAAACATATCAGGAAACCAGCTGAGTGATTATAAATGCAAATAAATCAGCTCATCTACAAATGATCAATGTTCATGTTAAATCTCTTTAAGACTTTTCATTCTCCAGTAGATAGGCTAAAGTGGGTTAAGGGGTTAATTAGCAAATATAGGCTATATTAACTCCAGCATTTAAGATCTTTTATTGTTAAAACTGTCTTTGAATGATCCCCAGAGCTTTATTTTACTGCAAAGGAGGATTATTTTATTTTTACCTAAAAATCTAATTCTGCTGTGGAGCCGCAACAGGGCAGCAAAAGGACTTCTGAGCTAGGCCATCTGAAAGTTCTAAATACACCACAGTCTGTGAAAACCAGCCATAGTCTAACCAGGTTTCAACCATTTGTTAGAAATATAAAACAGCAGTCATAGAGCTTTTTGCCTACAGGGTGTAATATATGTTAACGCTTGTAACAAGCTTCCAATAGAATATGTGAAATGTCATTTATAAGCTTTAAATGTTTAGTTTAGCATGGCCAAAAAGTGTTCACATACACCAGTGTTAGCTTAGCACAATTATATTACTGTAATTACCCTATGGACACTAGCAGGCCTGACCCTCTAATAGTCACAGCTCACCACTGATCTATATGTATATGTCTATGCATAGACAGAGACAATCATGGATATCCATTGTTTCCTTAGCATCACTACCTAACCTCAAACCCCATTTCTTCCATTAGAGTCTCCTTTTGTCAGTGTTTCACCTTTCCTCCTATTTCCTCTCTCTCTCTCTCTCTCTCTCTCTTTTTTTTCTCCAGCATCTGCCCTGTTTTCTATCATTTCCCCGCTGTTTATATTTCCATCTAATTTTCCTCTTGCTGTGAGTTGGGCATAATGAGGGACAGACACTAACTGGCACATCATCTGTCCACTCTTCTCTCACACCTCTTTTTTCCCTAGCAGTGCGTGCATTTCTGTTAGCATTCACACTGCCTCCTTACCCACCCAAGACCTCCGCACTTAATCTGCAATCAAATAAATCAACCAAACAGGGTTATTTGACTTACAAACTGAAAATATGTTGATGTTAAATATGTCAGTATTTTATGTTGAGGTGAGTCTGCTGAATCTGCTGAATCTATTCTATGTTATTCAATTGAATGTGTGGCATTAGCAATTAAAGGAATATTCCAGTGCTTTCAAGATTGTTTATATGTCACATCTGCATCGTAAGGCAGACAATACTGTACTAAGTAAAAGAACAGAAAACAGTTTGTCTTGAAACAAATTTATAGTGGAAGCCAATGCAGTAACTGCCCATTGACTTCTATTATAAGCGTGTTTTGGGCCAATATGTGTTTTGTGGCAATGTAAGTATCGATTGCTCATGTTAACAGAACTGCATGTTGTACATAAGGCATAGAGAGATTAAGCTGAAAAACACTGGAGTATTTCTTTATATTCATAGAACAAATGATTTTTGAGCACATCTCAACTCCACCTGCACTACACACTCCATGTAGGTCATTGGCACCAGTGCACCATGGGAAACTTCTGTTTATAGATGCAAAAACACTTCAGCTCCCCTCTGAGCTGATACCACTCAAAGAAAACTCCTCGCTCAGTAACAGTGAGCATTCAGGCCGCATCCTCAGCTCAACCCAAATGCCATTAAAGTTTTACAGTGAGTGAGAGAGAAATGAAGAGACGGGGCAGAGTGGGGGAGGAGAAAAGAAAGTGGAGTGGATAAAAAGGTAGGACGACACATCAAGATAAAGGAGGAATACTTTGGCTAGAATTTCTGGCATGCATAACAAATCATCGCTAGTCAAGGCTAACAAACTTCTCATTACATCTCATGCATTATGAGCAATGCTAGCAGTTTAAAAATGAAATATTTCTTTAAAAAAAGTCTTGATGAAAGACACTGGGCAGGACAAGGCATCAAGAGTATGTGTGTTTGCCTGCAGCTTATATTGAAAAAGGAGGTTCACAGGCCTGACCGCACCTAATGTCTTGCAATGATGAAGAAAAGTGAGTTTTGCAGCACCATCTAGTGGCCCAACATTATGCTACAGTTGCAATCTCTTAAGAATCAATTATCTAAATAGCACAGCAAATGAGCCAAGAGTTCAAAGAGAGCAAAAATGTTAAACTGTAGCCAATCATTACAAGGCAAAAAAGGCCCAGTCACTTTTCATTACATTTCTAAATACTGCTTTTAGTCAATGATTACAGGGTTATAAATGGATGTTTTGCTTAACTAAAGTATTGAATTAAAAACATTGCATGGCTTTGGGAGGAAAAGCAAAGAGCAGAGGAGACATGCTAAAGTATACACACATACTCACACAGATGACTTCAAAACACATGCAAACTGCCAATTAACATGTCATCACTGTCAGATCAAAATCTTGCATTTGAAAAGCTGCCTTTTTACATTTATGAACATGTAATGATAAATGAAGCAATACAAATGGTCCAAGATTACTTAGAATAACATACAGTAACACACAATGGAAAGACAAAACATGTGAACCCTTTGGAATGATCTAGTTTTCTGCAGTAAATCGTCATAAAATGCTGAAAGTCAAATGTATGGACATAATGTGTTAAAGCTAATGTCAAACAACAAGTTATAATCTTTCATGTCTTTATTGTGCAGACCAATCAAACATTCACAGCGCTGGTGGAAAAAGCAAGTGTGAACCTTCTTTGGCAGCAACAACCACAAGCAAGGGCTTCATATAGCTGCACAAAGTTTAAGAATATTCCTTAAAGAACTGCTTCATCTCAGCCATGTTCAATGTGAATGGGTTTCTTGAGGTTATTCCACTTTCTTTTGGGTTAAGGGTGTGGGCCCTTATGTCAACTGCATAAAAAAGTTACCCCTTCATGGACATTTAAGGCTTTCCAGGCTAGCCACCTGTGTGATGCTACACTGTAGCTGCGGAGTCCCCCAGGCGGAATGAGGCTAAGGATTCTTTCCAGGCTAGCTAAGTGCCTCTATACCATGGTCTGGGGAGTTCCCTTTGCCAGCTGTGAGAGCTCTAAGTATGTGCATGTTGTTTTATTTATTTTTGATTATGTATATTGTTACTTTTGCAAAGTGTCTGTAAATGCATCCTTGAGCATGAAAAAGGTGCTGTATAAATGAAAGTGATGATGATGATGATGATGATGATGATGATGAATGTTTAGGGTCACTGACCTGCTGTATTACTCAGCTTCTACTGGGCTTTAACTGGTGGACAGCCACCCTGATACGAATGTGTAGAATACCTTTATTAACTTAACAATATAGTTTTCCCTAAGTGATGCCAATTGATCCAGGTCCAGAGGCAGTAAAGCAGCCCGAATCATGATCATATTCAATATGAACAAGAATAATACAATATTTTTGGGTTATTATTTTAAACAGGTTGTATTTGTTCTTTATTTCTGACCATAATTTAAGATAACTATACTAGAGGTGGACGAAGTACACAAATCATGTACTTGAGTTAAAGTAGAGATCCTTACTCTAGACCTCAACTTGAGTAGAAGTACAAAAGTATTTGCCTTCAAATGTACTTAAGTATCAAAAGTAAAAGTACTAAAAGAGTAATTATAACTCTGATGTCCTGTTATCATTTTTGTAACAAGACTCACTTCATGAACTCATTGTAGGTGAAAATCCTCCAGTGTCTCTCTTGGTAAACCAGTCTTTTAATAGAACGTCATTAATTAGTGACGCTGACGTCTGTTAAAAAGATCATAAGCACAAAACACTGAAGGCAAACAATTTCCATCAGGGAGAACAGAGTGGCTCTGAAATCACTTTTTACACACAAGCAGAGTTTCAGTTTAAGATTACTTTGTAAATTAGTTACAAGTTTAATAAAAACTGGCTTTAAACTCAGGATCACAAATAAGTTTTCCTTTACTGTATTGATCTGTAGGTCTGTGTTCATAAACATAAACTAACGGAAACTCATTTACTATAAAATGAAAGTATTTGTAAGAGCCCTGCGATGGACTGGCGGCCTGTCCAGGGTGTATCCTGCCTTCCGCCTGATGACAGCTGGGATAGGCTCCAGCACCCCCCCGCGACCCTGAGGGAGAAGCGGCTTAGAAAATATGTGTGTGTGTGTGTGTGTGTGTTTGTATGAATTCAGAAAAAAAGAAACATGCCAGCACAACTTTGAAATGTAGTGGAGTGAAAGTAAAAAGTCGCCCAAAATGGAAATACTTAAGTAAAGTACAGATACACAAAAAAACTACAGTAACGAATTACATTTACGTAATTACTGTCCACCACTGAACTATACATAAATGCAGGTAATACCAAAGGGTTCACATCCTTTTTCTTGCTACTGTGCGTTAAATTTAATAACGTTTCTCCTTCTTCTGTAAATTTATCGTTATCCTTTTTTCTGCATGAATTCTGAAATATGCATGAAATGAAAATTGGCAAATTTTATATAAATATGAAAAGTTGTAAAAAGTGTATTTTTGGTGCTTTACATTTTATTGCCGTATGGTTATCAGCAACAGAACTGAAATCTCCAATATGCATACAGAAAAAATGCACATAAATGTACAAAAAAGTACATACATGTTAGAAAAATACAGAAAGCAATCTGAATGAACAGCTTGATCTCTAACAGTTAGAGGGTTGCACCCAATCTGATTCTTCTTCTTCTTTTGGCTGCTCCCTTTAGGGGTCGCCACAGCGGATCATCTGCCTCCATCTTGCCCTATCCACTCCCTCCTCTACTTTTACACCAACCATCTCCAGGTCCACCTTCACTACATCCATAAACCTTCTCTGAGGTCTACCTCTTCTCCTTCTACCCAGCAGCTCCATCTCCAACATTCTTTGACCAATATATCCACTATTCCTCCTCAACACATGTCCAAACCATCTCAACCTGGCCTCTCTTGCTTTATCTCCAAACTTCTCCACCTTCACTGTCCCTCTGATCTGCTCATTTCTAATCTTGTCCATCCTTGTCACTCCCAATGAAAATCTCAGCATCTTTATCTCCGCCACCTCCAGCTCAGCCTCTTTTAGACAGAGCCACAGTCTCCAAACCATACATTATAGCAGGACTCACTACTGTCTTGTAAACCTTCCCTTTCACTCTTGCTGCTATCCTTCTGTCACACATCAGCCCTGACAGCCGTCTCCACCCACTGCATCCTGCCTGCACCCTCTTCTTCACCTCTTTTCTACACGTTGCACCCAATCTGATTACCAACTTCAATTAGTGCTTCATACACTCTGTACAAGGTTACTTCAGCACTGACTGACAATGGGCTTATTATAGCACTGTAAGAGGTATTAGTGTGGGCTTTACAGCAGACAACCTTCACATCTTGCACAAGTCGCAATACATTGTGAAAAGAGTGCGTGGAAGAAAGATACGAGTGAAAAGTGAGAGAGAGAGAGAGAGAGAGAGAGAGAGAGAGACAGACAGACAGACAGACTGGTGGATGTCTTACCTCCACATATTCTCCATGGTTGTCGGTGGTTCCAGTTTGACTGTGAGGAGAAAAAAATCTTTAATAAAACTTAAGACCTTTCAAGCAGGTATTTATGCCAGTCCAGATTGTATCAATAGTGCAGAGAGAGAGAGAGACTGGACCACATAAGCAGTGAACAGTAAAGGCTGATTTACAGTTTAAGCAAAGCAACAAAAAGTGCATTTTCCTGAATCAGCTGCATGTAGGTCTCTGTGTCTCTCGCCCTTTCTCTTCTATCTAGGGTTTTTTTAAGCTAATTAAAATATAAGCTTATATTTATACCTAATCTGAGCTTTAAGCCTTGCTCTTCTGTAAAGTTTGCACATACCTGTTTGACAGAGACAGGATATGTATGACTCTACATGTAATACACATAAACGGTTATTAAATATACTGTGTGGTATGAAAGTCAGGGGTCTGCACCACTTAATCCATTTTACTTTTACTACATTTCAAATTTTCAAAGAAAAATCTTTCTTTTCTTCTCATTATATTTAAAATTCCCAATTCTCACTTTACAATTCTCAATCCTTGATGTATGCCCTATTAACCAAAAATGATATTAAAATATATCATTTGTATGATTTTGCAAATGATATGGTTCTTTTAAGGTTCTTTAGTAGAGATAATGGTTCTGTTTAGAACCAGGAACACTCAAAGAACTATGCATTTGCTTAAATGGTTCTTTGTATGGTGAAATGGTTCTTCAGATTGATGGAGAAAGTGTTGTATATGGGTCTAGGTACCACCTTTTGTTAAAAAACTTGACGTCGAAACAATAGCAGAACCCTTTTTGTACTATATCCACAAGTTCCATCACCTCTGATGTAAGTCTACATGCGTAACTGTGGATCTTCCTTGTTTAAAAGGAAGTGTGTAAATGTTTTGATCTCAGGCTCATTTTAAAGTCTGTCAGTGCCAAAGCAGGACAGAACTCTCTCCATGTTACTGCTGACTGATTTCTTACATTTGGACTGAATAAACATTCCTAACACTGTTCAAGGAACACTTAAGTATAATTTACACACTGGATCTATCTTAGAGAAAAACACACACATTTTGCACACACTGTCTGCACAAATACACTTCTGTGTCTTGTTTATTCTGAATTTACTGTCTGTTTATTCTTTATTGTATTTATTGTATGTGTACTTGGGGTCTTTACAGGAGAAAGAAAAACATACTTTACTTTTAATGGACTCAGACGTTTTCCATGTAATTTCTGGCCGTTTCTTTTGCTCCTTTCATCATGAAATTTACACATAATGTAAAGGCCAATGGGCAGTTTCAAATTATGTCAAAAATGGAGATACAATTTGTTCCAACTGTAGAGATACGCTGGGTGTCTTATGAAATTCAATTAAATTTTATTGGCCCGCCCTTTATTTGTTATGAACGAATGAATGAATGAATTAATTAATTATTACTATTAACTTAAATTATTTTCCAAAGAATTGTTTATTTTATAAAAGCAATAAACAACTTAAGGCCATGTGTTACTGTGATTTTGTCATAGGGAAAAACTCCCTTCCCTGTAATAAAATCGCAGTAATGCACAGCCTCAGGTGGCTTATTGCTTTTATAATATAACCTTCTTAGGTCACTCACTGTTGCAGTACATAATGTTAAAAGATTAAAAAGAATATGTTGAATCTTAATTTTTTTAGTTTTGGTGAAAAATAAAATTTTCTTACTTTTCAAAAAATATATATATATTTTTTTTCAAAGACTGATGAAGAATGTAAACATTGTACAAGTTTTAAAATATACACTTGACTCTCCAGGCTATATAGTATATATAGAGACTAAGCTGCCTGTTTTAAGTTCACTGCTTATGTTACAAAGCTAGCATATTTACATATATCTGCCTGTTTAGTTTTAGTACTTTAGCTCCGCCCATTCATGCTGAAGTTAAGAAGAGCATTTCAGCCCACACTGAGGCACAAAGCAGACCATCAGAACAGAGATCAGCCTTAAAGAGACAGTAAGCCTGTTTAATTCTAAGGGATATAGCGAGGCTGAAAAGTGGTCATGTGGAAGTGAATTATGACTGTAACACAAACTCACACAGACCTTATAAGTGTAATAAGTCATAAAAACTGGCGTCTCACTTTAGACCCCAGACTATCAAAGCATCAGTTCATAAGCCCTGTTGAACCAGTTACAGGTAAATAAACCCTTTAAAGAGTTACTTGTCTTTCATGTTTATGTAATTACATAATAAATTACATATTTAGTTACATAACGGGACATTCTCTTTTGATGTCCTGTATGGATAGGTTCAAGTCTGCACTTCTGACTTCTGTTCTCAAGGCAATAAATGAACAAAAACCTGCGAAAACCAGAGAACGCTTTTCCATTCCACATAACAAGACTGTATACACAACACAACGAAGCCTAATCATGATTAAATATCTTCTCTTCTATGTACAAACACAAATGTGGTATGGATGAAAAGTTTAGAATCTGTTATGGCACATTAGAATCAATTATAAAAATATTCAATATGGTAAGCACAAATTTATTGATCAAAACAAAAATTTCAGGCTATTTTTAAATGTAAAAATATTTTTAAAAGCTTGGTGTATTGTTTATTATTTTTATTGTCTGTTTTCCATTACAATGTAAATTATTCATCCAATCATATTTGTGTATTCAGTCCCTTTTTGAAGTAATCCTAATTGGACACATGTCATCTAATTGAGCTGAACTGGGGTGAGACTTAATATTTCATGATGCATTGAATCACTGTGAGCTCAGAGGTTTATAGCCTGATAGTGCACACTGATTGAGGAACACTGACTAAGGGCTTTTGGTGTGATGGAGCATGAAATGAACACTCAAAGAAAATAAAAAAATAAATGAATAAAAAATACAGGAGCTTGATTTTGCCACTGGAACGCTTTCTCCAGCTCCAGAGTGCCTCAGTCAGCAATCAGTGTTAAATTACAGCTCTTGAGGCCCACTACTCTAAATTACACCATTATGGCTGCTTTCAGAAATTGATGTTTGTAGCAACTAAAGCAGATCTGCTGTGTAACAGGTCAGGACATGACTGGCCAAAATACAGAATAACACAGCTCGGTTTAATGCAAAAATGATTGTGTTGTTAACATTTTAACATCACCCTGACAGAACTGTGCTGGTTAACTGTAAGTATTCGCTACAAGATAGGAATCAGCCTCCTATAGTCATGCAAAAGTTGAAGCACCTCCGGTCAAATAACATGTTTTGTTGATCTTCTGAGTGAGATTAAGTTAACTCATCCTCTACAGAGGACACACATTCACTTTATGAATATAATTTATAAAAGCCTGTGCAAAAGTTCTGTTACACTCTGACTGACACTGTATGAAACTAACACTGGAGCAGTGCCCCTCTTGTCACTGTGGTGGGACCTTCAAGGGTACATCTCAGTACCTTTAGTCAGGTAACATGACTGTACCATAATCTGTTGAGATGACATTTTAAGTTGTATTGCCTCCACACTCCCCGTCTCATCTCCAGACTTTTCATTTTATTGTTATGTTTTATACCATCAGGTTATGAAAAGGTACAAATACATACTTTTCACCTGGAAAAACCTTATTTAAGGTTCACAGTTGGGCCTTTAAACCACTGTAGCACCTTTGAGGAAACATTTTTGATATATGATTTGTCCAAGCTGAAATGTTATATTTTGTGTTGTATTTATTCATTTTGTCATATTTTATTAAGAAAAAACACTGGAGTTGTGATCCCGGCTATAGGGCACTACAAAATAATATACTAACACAGATGTGACATGAGGTGTCATACATACAGCTATTTTATATGCATTTAATCTAATTTATTTTGTCACTTAATCAATAATGTAGTTCAAACTGTGGTCCTGCAGTAAAAAAAAAAAGTTTTAATTATTTATAAGATTTTGTCTGTTGGGAGGTGTCTACCCATAAATGTACACTTGTGAAAAAAATATATTTAATAATGAAAACATTTTTTAAAAATATTTTTTAATATGTGTGTTTATTAAAGATCTTTCTGATTTATTGAAGTTAAAAGATTTAGATTCATGCTGTTCCATGTTTTCATCTGAGTATAAATCTGTAGGTGGAGCCTTTTTTAGCCACAGCCCTGCATGAAGTAAATGTGTCCCAAAGTCTGAAAATCAGTGTAGAGCATTAAGAATTGTAACACGTATTTTCTACAATTAAATGCAGTTTTTGTGTTAAAAATTATAATTTTGTGTGTGTACAACTCCTCAGAGCTGTGTTTGGTAGTCCTGTCTGGGCTAGCATTTTTGAGTTCTTTTCAAAATGGGCTAAAATTGTCACTACCTAAACAGTCACTACTAAAACATTTGAAAAGTTTCAGTAGTGTTGTAATTGCTCTGGCAGTGACAAAATGGAATGTTCAGTCATTTATAACAGCAAGATAATTAATATAATGAAGTTTTTTAGTCTAAAGTCTAAGTCGGTTAAATGTCTAAAATGTATTTTGAACTCAGTACATTGATCCATATAACAGTGTTTCCTGTAGAAATCTCTACTTTATAAAAAACCTTTTCATCCAGACAGCACTGCTACACTACTGATAGCTTTCCTTTACATTTTAAAGAGATTTTCATTGTTGGATCTATTTTAAAAAATGTAATTGTGATGTTTTGATAAGATGCATTTAAGAAATTATTATTTCTTCCCACCTACTGTTTGATAAGCTTTAACTCAACTACAGTGGGAAAACTCCTTAACTTTGTTGGTTAAACTGTAGGAGCTACAAAATTGACTACATAGATGATACAGTGAACTTACTCACCCCGCACCCATGCTGCAGCTGCTAAATTTCTATAAGCAACACTTTCCAAGTGGTCCGGTAAATCTCCATTTGGAGTAAAGATGCTCTCAGCACCTCTACATCTCCTACAGTCTGATGACTAAAGCAGTTTTAAATCTGATATAAAAACCTCCAGGCGAGAGCTTGCAGACTTTATAACAATGGGGAGAACAAAACAAGAGAACTGAAGGTAAAATTTTCCTTTCCATGGTTTTAAACCCACTGACGTTCTTGTCAGCACACTCACCAAGCCCCTACTGAGATGGATGGATGTAAGCCGCCATGATGTCATCACTGACTCATCCAGATTTGGAGAGGAGGTTCAGCCGTTAAATAGAATTTCACAGGGAGACATTTTTTCGTCCTGCTCATTGCTGTGTATTGCTCAAAATAATTAACTAAACCAGTCCAACATAATCCAACCGATTCATTTTAGACTACACTTTAAACATATGCATACAAATGGCAATATTTTTTTTTTCACATTTTTTACATCGTGATATGCTTCTCACAATCCAAGAAATCCCAAACACTTTTACTGATGTTGAAGTCTGGACTCTAGGGTGGACAATCTGTTGTTCTGAGAACACCAGCAGCTTCTTCGATTTTTTGTTGGCTTCATGTACTTCATCACTTCCCAATTACAGAGCCAACTACAAGTATACCTTTGTCTATGGTGATGGAAAGAGTTTCATAGGAGAAGAAGAAGAGATTTTCTTAGTAGAAATAATCTATATGAGCCTTTCCAGTCTGGCTTTCACACCCTGCACACTACTGAGTCTAAACTGTTGAAGAGTTGATTTGAGGAAACATCTCCGTTTTAATGAATTTTCATAAACCATGTTTATTTATTGTGCATATCACTTAATATCAATCAAATAGCAGCTGAGTTGTTTTGATTAACTAAAAATAACTCAACAAAATACAGATACATAATTTTTTTTTTGTTAAATAAAACCATGTCCTTGATCCAAATATCTTTTAAGTACAATATTCAAAATTCTTTAACATAATACAAGTAGATAAAGTGCTGAAAGCTGCAACAAAAACAGCCCATTAAAGGTAATAATAAACAGCTGTAAAATCAGGCCTCAGAAATTCCTATGGCTAAATCTCAAATGACTCAGTACTCTCGACAGTGCACTATGTGAGTTATGAAATGTTGGCTTTTATACTTAAATATTACACTTTGTGTCCAGTATGAATTGTGCACACATGGCAGAATCCAAAGTGATTCTTTGTTAGACACACTGTGCTCTGTTTAGATGCAGTAGCCATTATTTTAATACCTACATACTACACTTTTGGAAGAAAGGAGCCTTTTAAGATTCTGCCTAAAACAGTTTGCAGCAGGGTTGTGTCACCTGACCCAAATACTGTGCTGCACTGTATCTGCACTTGATATATCTGCAAATCTGCACTGATTTGCAGATATATCAAGCTCTGCTCAACAACAGCACTGGTGCTTGACCGTTTCTGTTGTAAAATGTGAACATGACAATGGACAATAACGGCTTTTGTGACAAAAGATATTTATTGTTGTGTGTTAAGAATAATTCACGACTGTCAGCTCATCTTATTAAAGGATGGCGTTTATCAATTTTTGCAAAAATATCTCTTTAGTTGTTGATCTGCTTTCTACTAATGCTGGTTTTTATAATATTCTTATCCATCTGGACCTCAGTGCAGCTTTTGACATTGTGAACTATGACATACTTAGTTCCAGACTTCTGTCCACAGGTATCTGAGGCTTAGCTCTTATTGCTTTCCTGTCCTATCTTAAAAACAGGCAATAGTTCGTATTTATAGGTACACAAAAGTCATTTAATGCAAGGTTCTGTCCTTGGACCCCTGCTTTTTATGTCATATCCCTCTCCCCTAGGCCAGATCATTAAAAATAATGGTCTTAAGTTTCATTATCGTTATGCAGGTGATATTCACATTTACATTAGCACTACATGCATTATGGATTTAAAAGACTGGTGGGCTAATAACTGAACTACAGGCAGACAAAACTGAAGTCTTGTTGGTTGGCCCTAAAACACTGGTTTCAAACTTCTCTGATCTCAATGTGAATCTTAATTGTATTCCTATTCAATCAGTTCAAGTCATTAAAAAATTTGGCTTCACTTTAATTCTTCACTTACATTCAAACTCATGTAACGTTGATACCAAAATGCTGGTTTAATTTAATTACCTTAATTTTCACCCACATTAATTATTGCAATTTCATGTTTAATGACTTCCCTGTTAAGGTGCTCAGCCAGCCTCTGGCTTCTGGCATCTGGTGGCAGGTCTTTCAGTGCTATTGCTCCTAAACTTTGGAACTCTCTCCCATAGTTTCCTCCTTTCTCTAATACTCAGTTGCACTGTATTTTATGTGTGACATGACAAATAAATATGAAATTTGACCAGGGGTGCCAACTTTTGCATATGATTGTACATTTGATTGAGTTTGCATGTTCGTCCTGTGTCTTCATGGGTTTCCTTTGAATGCTCCCACATTTTGCCATAGTTTTGGAGCTTCACTGCAATTCACTGATGTGCCTAGCAACACTCCTTACTGGTAAAATCACTGTAACACATGGCCCCTCATGCATTGTTGCTTTGCTGTCAGATTAAAAAAACAGAAACAGAACTGGTTCTTACCTTTCATTTTTCTCTGCTTCATCCAATTTCAAACATATATTTTCTTCACATTCCTCTACTTTGGTCAAAGTTTCTGTGTTCTCAGGCACAGCACTGAGACTCTTCTGGGGAGCCAAAGTATCCTTTTTGGAGGCTCGCTTTGTAGGCAAAGCTGGTTTAGATTCCATGCTCAGAGGTACATCCTGTGGTCCATCTGGATCTCCTGAAGGTTTTAAACTTCCACTGGATGGATCTGTGAGACACTGACTGGTGGCTACAGCTTGAGGTTCTTTGATTTGAGTAGGTTCTTGTGCTTGTATAGGTTGGTCCTTGGAGACCTCACTGGTTGACTCAACAGCTGGATCAGATATATACTTGGCTTTATTTTCTTCAGGGTCATTTGCTGTGGGCTTGGGGTTTACAGTGGTCCGTTCCAAGGTTGGGAAATCCTTCCCTGAAAGAACACTCAGCAGAGGAGATTCACACACATAATCCACAGAAGGTTTCATGCTTTGGCTTCGGCTCAGGTGGCTGTTTTTGGTCTTTGCTTTAACCTTAACACTCCTCTGTTCTTGCCCCTTAGTTTTGTTGCTCTTCTCCTTCTGCTTCTGGTGACGGGGCATGGTCCCCATGTGTGTGTACATGTCGCTGGAGCGGACGTAGCTGGGGCAGCGAGGGCGAGCATCCATGTCATCAATGGATGTTTCGCTGGCTGAGGGACGGTCAGTGGTGTCATCTTTTTGTGCGCTATCCTTCCCAGCATCAGATTTGCGCCGAAAAGAGAGGTTGGAAAGACTGCCAAACCATTTAAAACCTGGAAAAAGAAGAAACAATTAGCTCAATTCCAGCTCTGATTAAAAAAGGTTTTCCTTCTTATTTAAAAAAATGGACAAAGAAGACACTTCATTTAATGTCAACTTGACTTTGTTTGGGAAAAATATTTTGCAATTTTATAAAACTTTTGTAAGACAGATGTCATAAAACCTTGTGACTTAATTTGTCCTCTTTTCTTACACCATTTGAAAGTGCCAACTGCCCTTTCTATGTCAGGGCAATATCTTAAAGGAAGTAGCAAAGATTGTTAAAAAAAATTGAGATTATCTATTTAATCTCTCCAGACCCAAAATCCCACACAATAAAAATGCTAAAAGAAAATGCTAGGAATTGTCCTCAGATGGTGTGTTGGTAGGTGTGAAATTACTAGCAGAAACAATGGAGAATGGTCTATTATTAATGTTCTGTAATGGTTTATGGCTCTTTAATAATGCATTTTGAATAAAATGAACAAAATCGATAAGATATTTAATATTAATTAGCAAGCTGTATCAATTTAAAATAGCACATGTGAGTTCTCTGTCAGTTCTCTCTCCAAACATAGAGATTATCACCTCTGAAGAATTGTCATCTGGTTAGTTATTAATCGTAGCCAACATGTGATTACAGACCTACTACTTTACATTGTTTGACCACCAATTGCTCAGAATAAAATTTCAGTACATTTATAACAAGCACAACAAATGAAGCTGAAATTGACTTTTTATTCACTAGCTTCAGATTGAAGTTTGCAATTCTGCCTTAAATGGTGTAGCTGGAACATGATTCAAAGTCAAATAAGAAGCTGGTGGAAAAAAGTCAACTTCAGCATTGTACACCCACCATCATTTTGCTGACTTTTCCATGAACTTTGTTTAGCTCAGACGTTTTGGTTTCAGTTGTTGTTTAAGCGGTTGTTTATAGTTGGCTGAGTTAGTTTTATTTTAATCCTATGCGTCTATATGCATTTCCACAAATTATCAACAATTATCTTCAAATATAACTTTTTTTAGGTCGTACTGTAGTATTAGGACTTGAATCAAGACTGGGGACTTGACTTGGGATTGTGAAGTGTGAAGATTTGAGCTTTACTTGTTACCGGAAACTTAGTTACTTGCCCCCCCTCTGTGATTGTTGCTCTCCTATAAGGTTACCAAGGTTTTGATATAATAGTGATAGTATAAAGTTTACAACCTTTGCAATGAGCTTAAATATAAAAAATGAGACATTCAATTATTTAAAAAAAACTTTGACAGAGGCTGGAAAGAAAACATTTGTTGACAAGTCATGAGTACATTGTTCAACTATGAAACAATTTGGCAATTTTTTTGCACAAGTCTGGATGCATTCAGTCGGGTTGTTTTAAGGACAGAAAGAAGCCAGTCCATATTTGGTGCTGTCCTATTTGCCCACAGTTGAGACTGATGCGATGGAGCGCATGAGATGTTCCCCTGTGGTCACCCCCACACATTCCCCACTCAGATTTCCTTTTACATGAGAGAGACACATTCCAGCTTTATAAATGTAAACCCATAAGCTCTGTTTTCCTCTGTAGGAGAGATTTGTGCCGTCAGCTGAATAAACCACTGAAATTTGTTTTGGATGGTGGCCATTATAAAGCACTCCATGGATTACGATGTAAATTGGAATGCAGAAATACTGCCTGTGTGAGAGATTCATATAAACCCAATGTGCGCTGTTTTCCATAGTTTTCATGAAAGGAGGGTTAAGTGAGATTGATAAAGCCTAAACATGCAGAAGATTCCTCAAAATGAACACCTCTATTGGAAACAGCAATCTCAGAGTGTTAAGAGCTGTAAAATAGGGGAGGTGTTGCTATACATCATCATGATTTCTGACCTAGAGCCGGTTACTGTTTCCTGTCTCATACTCCCTGTTCTCTTTTGTCACAATCCAGACTCTCACTAAAAATAATCAGGCACAAATTTAGTCAGCTAAAATAGACTAGAGTGTTCTAGTGTGCCTGTGGCATTAAGCCTATTTATTCTTGGACTGAATTCCAAGAACAACTCCTTATAAGTGATAATTAACATCAAATATTGAACATAATGAACATAACTATGCTCATTATCTAGTCTCAGACAAATGGCATCCTTTAGGCATGTTTATACACTATGACTTGTTAATGTAACGCACTATAAATGCTATTCATTACATGTTATATGTTATATGGCTTAAATAAACTTTCCTTTAGTCTAATTTGTGCCACTTTGTTGTAGCTCACAAATACAATGTAAACATTTTATATTGTAATTTAGTTACAATATCATTGGAACTTGTTAAAAATGTGCTCATAGATTCTGTGAGACTACAGTAGTATTCTGCTTTTTGCCCTGCATGTTATATTGCCTGCACATTCTTCAATCTGTTTCAACAAAGATGAGGCTCAGCCTCACCCCTTGAGTAGAGCTCATGAGTGGGCTTGTGTACTACTAGTACTAATGCTTCTACTTCTATTTTTGTGTTAATCCGGGCATATATTTGGATCATTGTCCTGCTGGAAGATTCAGTGATGGCCCATTTTTAGTTTCCAAGCAGAGGCAGACCGTTTTTGATTTAAAATGTCTGGGTATTTCATAGCGTAATAAATGCCATGTACTCAACAAGGTTCAGGAAAAACAACCCCACAACATCACAGACCCTCCACCGTACTTAACAGTGAGCATCAGGTTCTTTTCAGTGTAGTTGTCCTTCTTTTTACACCATACTGACCTTGAGTGCTGAAAAGCTAAATTTTTGTTTCAGCTCATCATAGAACACAGTTCCACTCACAGTCCCAGGAGCATTATATTTGTGGTTAAATGACAGGAAGGGTGCCTGTTATGCTTTCCAATTAATCCACTGGCATGGAGGTGGCTGTTTTAGAAAGTTGGTGAACCCAAGATGTTGCTTTTTTCTGTAGCTCTCCAACAGTGACCCTTGAGGATTTCTAGACTTTCTTACCATCCTTCACACTGTGCACACACACACACACACACACACACACACATATATATATATATATATATATAAATACACACGCACGTATACACACACACACACACACACACACATATATATATATAAATACACACGCACGTATACACACACACACACACACACACACACACACACACACACACATATATATATATATATATATATATAGAAATACACACGCACGTATACACACACACACACACACACACATATATATATATATATATATATATATAGAAATACACACGCACGTATACACACACACACACACACACACACACACACACACATATATATATATATATATATATATATATATATATATATATATATATATATACACACACACACGTATATACACACACACACGTAATCAAATAATTAAATGAAATTGTGACCTCTACATTATAATAATAATCATATTAAATCTGAAAATGTATATCGTTACACCCATATTCTTAAAAGGAAATAAAACTGAGTTTAGTTTCAAGATGATGCTCAGTTTTATTTCCTATTAAGAATGTGGGTGTAGCAATATACATTTTCAGGTTTGATATCATTTTCAATCCAAGGGTCATAACTTAATTAGACTTTCTCTACTCGATGTGTTGAAATGTCTTGCTTCTACAGAGTGTTAATAATTATATGACACTCATCAGTTTGGCCGTGTCAGCCCACTTTCAATGCAAACTTTAATAAAAACGGGTTCTAAATAACACCCAAAAGGGTTCTTCTATTGTTACAAGCTTGGCATCATAACAATAGCAGGACCCTTTTCGGTGTTACAATGTACCCTTTTCGAAAAGGTGCTGTATAGAACCATCTGCAGCACTTTGTCAGTCAGTCTGCAGAACCCTTCCACAATGCAAAGAACCCTTTAATCATGCAAAATTGAGTATTGGGTTTATATAGAACCATTTTTGACCAAAGAACCCTTGAAAAACCATGGTTTTTAAGAGTCTAGAATTTTTAAGCAACTTCAGAAAAAAGTGAATGCTTCCATAGCATACGCCCTGCCCACTTTACTCTAATAGGCTGTACCAGACACATCGCATTCTTTAGAAGCCCAGTGGTTTAGGCTGAAGACTGGTGGGGCTTTCGGTGGGTATTTAAATGATGTTTAGAGAGGCCTCTCTGTGGAAGTGTATATGTACTGAATTTTCTGCAAACAAGTTTCTGCAAACAGTCTTTTCTTTTAAAGCTCCTTAGTGCTTGTATGCATTTTTCTGTTTGTATGTCTACTTAATTCCTTTTTTGAGATGCCTCTGAGCAACCTGCACAAAATAAATAATCATTACACCATTTTACCTCACTACACTGATGCTTCTGTGGTTAGACCATATGTGCGCTGTGGTCAAAGTATTGCAATTTTTTGGGTCATATGAGAACCTGATGATCCTGTTTTTTTGTTCATCTGTGTGTTCACACAGTCAGCCATAACTAAGCAGCTTTTTGCTGCTCATTAACTTCTATTGTAAGTGAGTTTTGAGTTGATTAGTTTTTGGCTATTTTGTGCTGTAAGTTCTAGGAAACATTGATCTTTTTTTGTTCTTGTTTTGTTTGGTAATCAGCTATAAGCTACAGATGTGGCAGGTGAAGACATACTGAAAATGCAGAATAAAGTATCCCTTTAATAGAGTATTCTAAGCGACTGCCCATTGGCCCATGTTATAAATGTGATTTGCACTGATGGGTTTTCTGTCCTACTAAAAACTGATATGAAAAAAATGAAAAGTGAGTCACAGTGAAATCCAACTGATGTTTCAAACTTTCTGCATAATTTAATGGCTAAGATGTAAACAAAGTGATTCAGAGTGATTTGATGCAAAAAGCACAGATCTAAAGAAACAGAGAACTCTGAATTGTTCACAGTGTGGTGATAAGAACCAGACATTTAAAGAGTCCTCTAAAAGCTCCCTCACAGAAAGTTATTACGTGTATTATTTATGAAGAAGAAGCCAGATGCCAGAGACAATGTTTTAAGAGAAGGTTTTGACCTAAAATGTTCCTTTTTGTATGAACTCATGGCAGAGGGATACATGCAGGGTGTTGTAAGACAACGCAGACCCTAAAGAAACTCATTTTCAGATTTATCACTGTTCTACCATCATAAATGTTACATATAAACACTTACTGACCGCTATGATGAGTAAATAAAATGTCTATATCTGTGTTGTAGACATAGTGACCCCTGGTTCCTATCAGATCTGAGTCAGCAAAGTTTCTCTACAATGAACGATTTCACATCAAACCACTCTAATGACTTTGATCTGAGTGACTGATTACTGTAGAAATATGTTTATTTCAATCTAAAGATCCAGTGCCAATTCCAGGAGTCATACCTCCCTGAAACAAAATACTACCGTCATCCCTGACTGAGTTATGCTAAACTCCAAATTCAAATTTTATTCTAATCCTGCCCCCCACTGTCCCATCTAAAGTGAACTACGAAAAAACAGATAAACATTAGAAGAGCAGGTGTCGCTCCGTGGGTGTCACCCCATCTGTACTATTAGGACTGTTGAGGTCGGTCACTTTTCAGAGTTCAAACTCTTACTTATCTGTCAGTAACATCTGCCCACGAGGCTGCTCTTATTAGTCTTCCTGTAGAAACATACACACACACAAACGCACACCCATGAAGTCGAGTGTACTCACTCAGTTTGCGCTTGATCATGGTGTCCAGCTGGCAGGATGTTTACGGTCTTTCTGGAGTGTACTGGATAACCCTGCTGCCTGCGTATGGGTGTGTGGACAGAAGTGCTGGCTGTACACTTCCGTTGCTCAGGGCTGCTGCAGAGTAAGAAGCTTTGGTGTAATGCTTCCTGTGTGAAGCTGCATCGATGCATGCAGCCCCTTTGTGAGTGTGTGTGGTTGACTTACTTTGCCTTCACACATTGGGCAGACAGATGTGCGAGGAAACCACACAGAAATGAATTTACTTGATTCAAATGTGTGCATAATTTTCCCATGAACAAAACATATTGCATTAAAACAATTATAGCCAAACGTATGTACAGTGAAGCAACATTGTGTTTATACATACATTTAGCAGTAAATCACACAGAAGCATCCATCCATCCATCCATCCATCCATCCATCCATTTTCCAACACAGAAGCATCAACAACTAAATATTTTTCACTGTTTAAAGTTTCCAATTTGCCTTTATTACAGCTTCCACTTCATTACACTTCTACTACTGAGAGACTCTCTCAGTTTTTCAGAGAAATCTGCAGGGATATTTTTCCACACCTACAAAGTTCAGTTTTAGAAGTTGGTTGCATTTTCTGCTTCTCACCATCCAAATAATCCTCATTACAAATTCAGGCTCATCAATTCAGAATGTTTTCCTTCACATACCAGATATCCAGTTTCTGTGTTCAGTTTGTACTTTAACATTTTACATTTATCTGTGTCCTTTTCTCAGTAAGAGCTTCTTGGTAGCTACACAGCTTCTTTGAGACTCATAGTGCTGAGCTGTCTTCTCACAGTGGCAGGATGGACAGAAATGCCTGTGGATGTTTACAGATCTGAAGCAGCTTGGTTTTCTCCTCTCTCTCAAAGATGAAAGCGTTACATGCTGTTTATTTGATGGGGTCAGTGTTGGTTTTCTACCAGGCCTTACAGGTAGTTGTTAACAGTTTTGGAAACTCATGTTTTTTCCACCTATTTTTCTTTTACTTTCTCTTCCAAATGCAAGTATACTATATGTGATCTCCTCAGAAATATCTCCATTCTTTCACATAAGAAAGACACTATGAAGTAGCTGAATTGTGTTTAGGCAACTACTTGTGTGTGAGTGTTTATATGTATGTATATATGTATGTATGTATTTATGTATGTACATATATGTACACACACACACACACACACACATATATATATATATATATACAACCCCAATTCCAGTTAAGCTGGTACATTTTGTAAAACATAAATAAAATCAGAATACAATGATTTGCAAATCCGTTTCAGCCTATATTCAATTGAATACACTACAAAGACAAGATATTGAATGTTCAAATGGATAAACTTTGTTGTTTCTTGCAAATATTCACTCATTTTGAATTTGATGCCTGCAACACATTCCAAAGAAGTTGGGACAGGGGCGACAAAAGACTGGAAAAGTTGAGGAATACTCAAAAAACACCTGTTTGGAACATTCCACGGGTGAACAGGTTAATTGGAAACAGGTGAGTGTCATAATTGGGTATAAAGGGAGCATCCCTGAAAGGCTCAGTCGTTCTCACAAGCAAGCATGAGGCGAGGTTCACCACTTTGTGAACAACTGCGTCTGGGTACTACACTGGCCTGCCTGCAGTCCAGACCTGTAACCCATTGAAAATGTGTGGCGCATTATGAAGCACAAAATACGACAACGGAGACCCCGGACTGTTGAGCAACTGAAGTTGTACATCAAGCAAGAATGGGAAAGAATTCCACCTACAAAGCTTCAACAATTAGTGTCCTCAGTTCCCAAACGCTTATTGAGTGTTGTTAAAAGGAAAGGTGATGTAACACAGTGGTAAACATGCCCCTGTCCCAACTTCTTTGGAATGTGTTGCAGGCATCAAATTCAAAATGAGTGAATATTTGCAAAAAACAATAAAGTTTATTCATTTGAACATTAAATATCTTGTCTTTGTAATGTATTCAATTGAATATATATATGTGTGTGTGTGTGTGTGTGTGTGTGTGTGGAGAGAGAGAGAGAGAGAGAGAGAGAGAGGGAGAGAGAGAGAGAGAGAGAGAGAATGTGGAGAATGTGTGTCATATTGTTCTGTGAATCACCAAAAAGGGTTATTGTATTATTATACAGAACTCTTTTCAAAAAGATTCTATATAGCACCACATACAAAATATTCTCCATTAACCTGAAGAACAATTTTATTATGCAAAGAACCATTTAATCATGCAAAAGAGGATTCATTGTTCTGTATAGAATAATTTTCTATTTTAAAGAACCCTTGAACAACCATCTTTTTAAAGTGTTTATATTTACTTATCTGCTTTGTACTTGTGTTGTAGGCATATGTGTAATTTCTGATAGATGTTTTCTGCTTTTTTGTCCAACACTGACAAATGAATAACTTGAATAGATGAATAAATTATTCAATGTGAAATGCCTTTACTGCATTTAAAATAAAACATAACCAAACCTGCACATTATATGATGCCTTGAGTGGAATAGACTGCTTGCTCTGACTTCCTAGGTTTTTAAGTTAAAGAAAATAATATCCATTCACCTGCTGTTATAGTCATTTAACCTAGTCATCATATCATGTTGTCAAAAATGGATCATAGATCACAAGCCACAGGATAATTTTCCATAGTTAATGACAAATAAAGAGACACAGCCCAAAAATGAGCCCACGATGCAAAATAATCCGTGCCTACATTGTGTGTCATAGTGCAGGATGTTATGTCAGCCTACATGGTATTTGGAAACAGTCAGCGTTGACACTGGGTCACAGCACTAGGTCACAGCAAACATTTTGGGGTGGTGATCTATACTTTCTGTGTACACGCTTTAAAAACAAATGGTTGAATGAACTTTAACTAGAATTAGGCCACATGTTTTCATTCCTTCAAACAGAGTAAAGTCAGTGTATATGCAATGAGTTGCCAAGCCTTATATTAACCCAACGTAGACTGTGTACATTATACAGTGTCAGTGGGGAGCCTTCAGGGCCTTCTGGGCCTTCAAAGATGGCTTATTTTTTATGAAAGACAAAAAACTGCATTTCATATATATATATTTTTAAATAAATATAATATAAAAAATATTTTTAAACTCTCAAGTATTGTAACAATTCACTTATAAAGTTTTGGGGGGAAAAGGATTCAAAATCCCCAATGGAAAACATACCATTTTTTTTCTCTGTGGTATCTCAGTAGATGTAGCCAGGGTAGCTATTGGAGTCATGGTGAACCGGATATAAGGAAAATATATGGTAATATGTCTGTTACAAGCTTTAAGTGTACATGTTCAGTCTAGAACAACCAAAGAAGTACATGTGAATCACTGTTCGCTTGAACTAAATTCTCATAGAAAAAGTGCTGGCGGAAATGTTGTAAAGGTATTTTTTCTCTTATCTTTGACTGAGCCCAAACTGAAGGCCTAGCTCTAATAGACCACTGTATTTAGCACTATATAACATGGTATATCAAAGATAGTTTACATTCACTATGTAACATATTGCTGTTGGAGCAAAACCTCTTATCTACAAAATGATAACTTTATAGGCGAGGAAAAAAAAACATACTTTACTTTTAATGTAAGTCAGTGGAACCACACTTCTTTTCAAGTCATTTTGGGCCATTTCTTTTAGTCCATTCAATATAAAAATTATGTACAATATAAAGGGTGACAGGCACTTTCACACTAACTCAAAAACTAAAACTGAAAAATGACAAAAATGGAGATATAAGGTTTCGTTCTGACAGCAGTGGTAAACTAGGTGAACAAGGTTCTTCAGTAAAAAATGAAACTGCATTTAATGTCGTTTCATATGCCTTCAGTTTTCAGTTAATCTAGTCATTTTTTGTTTTAATAGCATTTGTTTCCTGACTACAAAACTGTACAGAGTAGAGCTTACGAGGTAGTAACTAACTTTAGTTCAGCACTCCGATGCCAACACATTAAGAAAGACAGAAATGTGCGTACTTCTCTGCAAGTGTCTCTCCACTTATTGTAAATTGCTAGCAAATAAAAAAGCTTGAGAAGAAGTGAAATATTTCTCATCTCACTTCCTCTTCCTTCACTGAACTGCAATGGGTGTAACTTCCTGTTAGAGGCTGTTTTTGTGTGTGTGTGTGTGTGTGTGTGTGTGTGTGTGTGTGTGTGTGTGTGCGTGTGTGTGTGTGTGTGTGTGTGTGTGTGTGTGCTGCTGTGAGTTTGTGAGAAATGCCTGTTGCATGCAAAAGCAATCTCTGAGTTTCATCTATAGATACCTAACTAAAAAAGTGTTGATTTTAAATGAAATTTTAGTCTAAAATTTCCCGCATGAGGTCATCAGAGGGTTATTTCTCAGAATGCCACTGTCAGTACCCTTATCTTAGTCTGATAACATGCTGTGGAAGTTATTTGAAGGTTTTGTCAAAGAGATCCCTGGTTCTCAGTAGGGCGTTGCTCAGTCAACTAATTGGCTTAGAAATCTTCTGCTGACCTGAAATACCACAAACTTCAGTGAACAGGCCAGATACCACCTTTCTGCTAAACAATAAAACCAGAGCATTTAATTTAGGTGGACATACTACAGGAGATTAAACCAATTCTATTGAAAGCCCAGTAAAAACGTCCCTGAAACATAGACTCGTAAGATAGACCAGGCATGTTTTAAGAGGCAACATCTCTAAAAAGAAAGAGCCATTCGACTGATGCCAAATCGACCAATCACAGAACGTTTAATGCAGAATGTCTATAACAAAAACAATCTGCCATCAGATTAAGTGGAGTAGCTGTCAACAAACGTATGACTAACTTACTGAAGATGTTTAAAAACAAGATTCATGACCTTCTTGATATTGCATGAATGTTTCCTGGTTCAGTGACTGCATCTTGTTCTGATTGGCTTCCCATAGTTTCAGGCATTTAGCTCAATAAGCTATAATTTCTGACTGATAAAGCCAGCTCACAGAAGTGAGAGGTGAGTTCTTAGAAGCTGTGGTGATTCTAGTGTGCAGTTTACTTCAGACGTTCTGTGTAGAGAGCCTGTGGCTGAAACTCTTCTTCTCTCACCTTGAACCACATGTCTATTTTTATTTTCTTCACAAATAGTACACTTTAATATGGTGCAGTTTACACATTGTGAATACTTTTTCTCTTATCAATATTAATTCTTTTCAGTAATTTTCAATCATTTTTAATCCTGTCTTTATCTTTTCAATACATACTTTTTTGTTCATAATTCAAGACATCATCGATGTGAATTTGAAGCAGAGGTATATTAAATGACAACAACAAAACTGTCCAAATACTTGTTCCCCCCTGATTTCACTCAAATAAATAAAGTGTTACATAAATGTAATTCAATTATGCCACACATTTCCATGCAATCGTATAGAGTAAAGTCAGTGCATGAAGGCTTTGTTAGAAAAGCATAAAGTTCAATTGTTGATGGAACAAAATGTAGACGTTTCAGTGCAGTGGAATTCTCTATAGGTCAAAATAATAGTTTTCACTCACCTAACTGTACTTTTATTAACTGTTGTCCATTTATATAAACCAGTGACTGACACAAAACACAATTTATTTAGTTAATGTCAACGTATTTTCAGACTGTGAGTCAAACAACCCTGGTAGTTCATTTTTATACTAAAACTTTATTTGGAGTGGTCCTTCAACAACATATCAACAACATATCAGTGAAGTAGCAGTAGTACTGCATCCGAATATATTGAAGTAAATATCTTGAAGATGTTCTGTTGATGATTATATACATTAAGTTGATGTGTTGTTAATATGTTACTTCCATTACGCAAAACCTAACTTCACCCAGCCCTCACCCTGGCCCTAATCCTAATCCTAACCTCAACCAAAAACCCAACCCTAACCCTCACCCTGGCCCTAATCCTAGTCCTAACCCCAACCAAAAACCCAACCCTAACCCTCACCCCGGCCCTAATCCTAATCCTAACCTCAACCAAAAACCCAACCCTAACCCTCACCCTGGCCCTAATCCTAATCTTAACCTCAATCAAAAACCCAACCCTAACCCTCACCCTGGCCCTAATCCTAATCCTAACCTCAATCAAAAACCCAACCCTAACCCTCACCCTGGCCCTAATTCTAATCTTAACCTCAACCAGAATCCTAACCCTAAGCCTCACTCTGGCCCTAATGTTAACCTTAATCTCAGCCAAAAACCTAATACTATCCCTCATATGTTTTTAACATGTTACTGGACCACTCAAAATAGTATTGTCGCCCTTGTTTTTGAGTAAGTGCTGCTAGAAAACGTTGGGTTACAAAAAGACAAGGACTGTGAATGGATAAAGGACAAGATGTTACATGAGATAAGAGTTAAGCGGTTAATGTGGGACTCTGTAAAACATTTTGTGAAAGCTATCAAGGGGTCAGGTCAAGACAAATTGGTTTGAATATTACATTAATCACTAGTTAATGGGAAATTAACACTGCAGGATTTACAGTTATAATGTATATAAAATCAGTATTAATCATCAGTCAAACTTACTGCGCTGACTCATTTACATATCATTTACTTGTACGTCAATAAAACCACAATGTAATCATCTTATCCTGTTAAGAATTTTGCAATATATAAAAACCCCAACAACAACCCAACACTGCTTTTGCAGTAAGGACGCACAAAGCAGAAGTATTACTGGTACATTCAATACAGCCTCTAGTAATTGGCCTCCATAGTTGTTCAAGTTCATTGTTTTTTTCTAAATGTGTTTTTATGTCTGAGACCAGGCACAGATATAAACCTCTGAATTTTATTATGACACTCTTTACGAGGTTATTCAAGCCCACCTTGATCTATTTGTGTTTCAAGTCTATACTTAATTGGACTTGGGAAGAAATCACATCCACATTTAATGCACGAAGCCCCACATGCATATCCTGCAGTGCAGCATTCTTTGACTTCCATGGGAGCAGAGGACCCACCAGAGTGCTCTGTTAACATTACAACATCAGACACATTGCCTCACCTGGGCTGATAAGGTTGCTAACCCTATAGGACTAGCAACATATGGTGTGGACCAATGAGTCACAATATCAAGTGTGACAAGGCACTTTCCAGGCTGGTGGTGGTTCCATATTGGTGTGGGGTGTTGGAGCCTATCCCAGCTATCATTGGACTAAAGGCAGGAGACACCCTGGACAAGTTGCCAGTCCATCAGAAAGCAGACAGACATACAAAATCACTCACATGCACAACTAGGGGTAATTCAGCATGTCCAAATGGCCTGACTGCATGTCTTTGGACCATGGGAAAAAACTGGAGAACCCAGAGGAAACCCATGCAAACACAGGGAGAACATGCAAACTCCACACAGAAAGGAATGTGGTCTCCCAGCCAGGGTCTTGAACCCAGGCCCTCCTTACCATGAGGTGACAAAATTTTATTTTGCTACCAGGTCATTCAAGCCTAACTTGAGCTATTTGTATTTCAACCAGACATGTTTACACTTAATTGGACCCCTCTTGGGAAGTTCCACCAAGGCAAACCAACAAATCAATGTATTGGAAATGTAACCAAAGGAAATTAAAAAAACAGCTCCAACACTTATGCCCAATGCAACTGCCAGGACGTTAAAGTGTGTGTGAGGAAGGCTATTTTCCAGCCAGTCTCTGTCACTTGAAATACTCTTTATGGCCACTAGGGTGCAGCAACATTCAATACATTCAATACTACATTCAGGTCAAAAGAAGGTATAACATTTTTTACTTTTTGCAGAGCACAAATTTGGATGTGTCCTTCAGTATTGATTGACTGGCCAGTATAGAATGGCTCAATGCAAACTAAACAAAGAAACAGGAAGAAATTTGGATATACCACAAACTGCACAACTGACTATGAGACTGATGTACTGATAGCACACACGGCTATCACACTCCTTTAATACAAAGCTGCACATACATGTATAACAATCTATCACGATGCTAATACTAACAGCTTTATAGGAATCAAATAATGTGGGGAAAATGAGCAGATGTCAGATGTATCCAGAGTGTTGAACGGAGCTGTGGAGGATTAACGCATTTTAAATGCTGTGTATTTGAAAAGTGCACCATGATTCAGTATTTTAACTTAAAAAGTAATTAATCTGTTGGCCTAAACTTTTGAGTTTATTCAATTTTAAATAAGAAGAGAATGTGAAACAGATTATTATTCTGTAAATGTACTATTAAAAGTTTGCTTAACACAAAATTCTAATGCAGCTGCATTACTTTTAAGTTAAAAAAATATTCATTTGTTTAAAGTGTAGTGGTCAAATCTCATGTAGATACTGTAAGAAGAATCACTATAATAAGACAACTATAGCGTATATTACTGAATACTTCCTTGCTGTTCCCAACCTGCAATACTAAACTAATACACACATACATTATCTAAACTGATTCTGAGTTAAATAATAAGAAAACAGTTATTAAAATCATGAGATATTCCAAACTTGGGGTGTACACTATTGTGCAAAAGTCATAAACAGCCATCAAGTACAAGTTCATTTTTCAGCATCAGAGAAAAAGAGCAAAAACATATTTATCAAAAATCACACACAAGCCCCAACAGCTAAGCTTAATATTATAATATCAGTATTTTGTGTGTTTACTGTTCACCTTTATTGCAGCTTCCACTCTTTTCAGGAGATTCACTTTCGGTTTTTCAGAGAAACTTGCAGGGATGTTTTTCACAACTCCAAAGTTCAGTCTTAGAAGTTGGTTGCATTTTCTGCATCTCACCATCCAAATAATCAAACACTGATATTGAGGTCTGGACTCTGGGGTGGTCAGTCCAGCAGCTTTTTTGATCAATTTGTAAATATTCTTCTTCTGTGTGTGTGTCTCCTTTTCTCAGTGAGGCTTCTTGACAGCTACACATCCTTTCAGACTCTAGTGCTGAGTTGTCTTCCCACAGCAGAAGGATGAACAGAAACCACTGTGGGTCAAAGATGAACGCTTTAAAGCTGGTGGGGACAGTGTTGGTGGTCTTGCATGGTTGTTAGGAGTCCCACTTTCCCTGCATCTTTTCATCCTTTTTTGAACTCCAGTTTTGGAAATATCCTCAGAAATGTATGCTGAAAAATGAATAACTTGCCTGTTATTGGTGTTTTGACTGGAAACAAAATAAATAAGGGGTAGTCTCTGACTTTTGCACTGTACATAAAACATATGTATATCTAGTGTTAACTGATTGCTTTTTAACTGTTACACCTAAATGTGAGACATGAGTTATTAACCATGGGCCAGAGGTGCTGTGGCTGAGGGTGTGCTGAAACAGGCAGTGTAATATTGGAGTGTGTCTCTGCGCTGACAGTGATACGCAGCGGAGGAGCAAAGGTGACGACACACACACACTGCTGCTGTCAGTATACTGTCAGCTTGCTTTGCTCTGGCCTTGTCAATCATCCTGCATGCATCTGACTGTGGGTACTGCGGAGCTCAGAGGCAATGTTAATGCCAGGTCAGGGTCAGTTACATCCCAGAGCAGCCCTGGAGATCTCTGAGTGTCTGAGTATCCTCATAACTATTAACCCTTAGACACCTGAAGCTGCCACTGCCATTTTTACACATGTGATTTGCAATACATAATTATTTCATATGCGATAATCTAATTACATAATTACTTACACAGTTTTAGAATGAATTATATTTGCATTTCTTATATCACCTGGTTAAAAGTTTTTTATGAGATATATAACACAGTTATATATATAAGTGTAGACAAATATATGTTGCATAACTAAAAATGTATTAGCCATCTTAAATAATGAATTTTGTCCATACTTTTGTTCATTCTTAAATATGACAGCATGCTATGCAATTTCAGAAATCACATAAACAAGTCAGTTTGAGATCACTGAAACAAAAGCTTAGACTAGGAATCAAACTTTCCCACTTACACCAAATATAGACGATAGACTAAGAAATGTTCAGTGCCCATATTTAGTTTTGCTTTTTTTTAGCACAGGAGCTATTAACCTAATGTAGCTACTGAACACTAGAAGTTACTAGTCCAGAGGTTGGCAACATGCAGCTCTTTTACTGCCCTGGTGCAGCTCCACAGCAGAATTAAAACTTTTGGTAATAGTAAAATAATCCTCGTTTACAATGAAACACAGTTCTTATCACTCTAAGACAGTTTTAACAATAATTGGCCCTAAATGTTGGAGATGATGTAATCTACAACTGCTGATTCACCCTTTAACCCTGAAGATTGGCGCACACACAGCTGGTCACCATAGCAATGCAGAAAGCAATTTGTCCTACCTAGTAACAAAAAGGCAAAGAGAAAGATTTAAGATGAACATCGATAATTTGGAGTGGAATGGACTTATTTGCATTGGTAAGCAATTGGTTTCCTGATACCTACAACGAGAAACTGTTAAAAACCTAAAAGTCATGGAACTGAAGTCAGTTTCTGTTTTGAATTTTCTTGTTCCCTTTAAATGGTGCAGCAGTTACATTCTGGAGCATCAGGCACCATTTAAGGTGAAACAGGGAAATTAGAACAAAAAGCTGGTGAAGGAGAAGCGACTTCAGCCTCGTAAAATTTTTATTTTGAGAGACATTTTACATGAAAGTGTTCCACTTTTGTTTCCTACTGGAGATGCAAGAAAAGCAGCTATAGCTGAGCTAAAGCTTAAAGCAGAGCAAACTAAGTCTGCATTTTCGCGTATGTTTTTATACTATATTAGCACATTAGCACATACTGAGACACATTTACATGGTAAAATGGATACAAAATGTTGTGGCTTCTAAGGTGGTTTAATTTTAGTTGAAAGGACAAAAGGGCTCTTTTTAACATTAAGGTTGCTGAGCCCTGCAATAGTCACTCGAATCTTTTCTGTAAATACACCCCCAAAACGTCTTTTAACCTGCTAAAACTACATCCAGGTCTTCTTTAAGGTTTCTCAGACTTGTCGCTGTCATTTAAAACACAGTCTATCTCTGCCATTTTACTACAAGACAACATTACTTAACAATGTCATTTTGTGTATTAATTAATGGAAAAGATTTGGGTGACTATAGACTCCAAGTGTTTGTTAGCCACATTAGCTTCCAGTGCTAAACTAAAGGAGCACATTTTGGACACCAAACATGACTGACTGACTAAACATTTTGGGCCAAACCCTTCATTTAACAACTCAACATGGTTTGAGGCAAGTATGTGATGATTTATGCAGTTTGTATGCTAAGTGATGGTGTATAAGCTTCCATTACTTGCACCTTTAATACAAGACTAAAGAAGAAAACTTCAAACGCTCAACATGTCTTATCTGCCCGAGTAAGAGGGATAATTTTTCATCAGACTATCATTTTAACACTGAGTATTCAGGAGTTGTTTGTTGCCTGAGAAATGCAATGAAAAAACAACAATGAAAAAACATGCATTTCCTGTATTCGTTGGAATCAGAACTCCCCCAAAGTTGTGGCATCTTTAAAAAGCCGAGTTTGTGGCCTTGCCATTGTTGCAGAGGGGTAATATTCTAGCTCAGCCGGAGCTGAGCTGAGGCAAGCTAAACTCATCCCTCTTTCAGCTAGTTGTTCTCATTTCACTGAGGAAAACATGATGTCAATTATTCATAAGCTCTCTTGCTCTCTCTCTCTCCATCACGGTACGACAAATGGATTACTCTTCAGCAGGGCCATGTTGGTGGATGTACACAGAAAGAAAGGAAACACATAAATAAATATGTATGTGTATATATATATATATATATATATATATATATATATGTGTGTGTGTGTGTGTGTGTGTGTGTGTGTGTGTGTGTGTGTGTGTATTCAATCACAAGCATATTACTGAGTCATCTACTGATGTTGGATAATTAGTTCTGAATCACAAACATCATTCTAATTCTCGATAGAGCTCCATCATTAGAGATAAGAGGTAGTGGCACTGCTCTGCAGCCCAATGCTGGGGGCTTTATACCCCTCTAGCTGACAGTATGGTGACCTTAGGCTCATGTGCAGCATCTCCAGGCTTCCCTTTCTATTGGCATTGTTTTTCTATGGAGATCACATAAGTTGTGTGTACGCAATTGAATGCTTGTGTCAGCAAAGGTGGCACCTTAAAGGAGCCAAATTGATTAATGGCTATTTATAAGAGGTGCCTGGATTGGAGTGTGTATAAGAATATATATATAACTGAAGCACAGAAGAACCAATAGAGAACCGATAGTGTGTGTATATGTGTCAAAATATATGGAAGGTTTTTTTTAACATAGACATGACAAATTTGTACAGTACAAGCAGTGTGAGTTTTCATTCCATAGGCCAACTAGTCTATTTATTCATATGTAAACATATGTGCCATCACCTATACCTTAAGCTCTTGACAGGCACAAGCTATTTGCAATACATTTTTTTTTCCGTTGACTAAACTGACTTCTTCCTTAAAATTCTTCCTTAAAACCTAAAGACTTCTTCCTTAAAACCTAAAGACTTCTTCCTTAAAACCTGCTTTATTGTTAGAATGTATCTGTATTCTGATTAGTGCCTTTGGCATATGTCTGCCATATTTATTTAGAAAACTGCTTGAATTCAGATGGAAAGGGGAGCATGTTGTAATCACTAGATGTTTTAAGGTTACAGGTCTGAAAATCTTCCCGTTAGAAAATACTTAATGGACTTGACGTGCCACTATCATTCAAAGTTTTCAAAATGTAAATGGATGGGCTTTCATGCTATTTTACTGAAGAGATACAAATTAATGCAGCACATTTAGAACCAAAGAAAATTCACAGCAGGCTTTTAGGAGGACACATGAGACAAATGGACAGAAACTTCTTAACTTCTCAGAACTTCTCAATGTTACATTCTGCAAAGTGGCGTGCATGGAACTGAATAATCAGCTAATGGAAGTTTAATTCTCTTCTTTTGTTGTTTTTTCCAGAGAGAACTTTTTTGACATCTTGGTGCAGTCTTATTCCTGCAGAAATGCTGAGGGCTGCAGGTTTCTGCTCCACTTCCTTATTTTGCCCTTTCACAGATCAGGCAGAGTCAGAAAAAATATCTGCTAAAGACAGCAAGATACTTCCCTTATAACTTAGTTTCTTTATGTCTCTAATGATGAATTGCAATTTTCTTGTTTTAGATTACATGTCTCAAATCAGCTTTGTTTACGCAATGCCTAGTGCTTTAAATGTCTCTCTAGCTTTACATTAAAAGTAACAGTAAATAAACAAAGTAGAATCAATGCATATACCTATTCTGTATACTATATACAATAATAAAACTGTGAGAAATTAAGAGAAACATAAAATTAATTTCAATAATCAACTAAAATATATGCTATTAGCCTGGAAAAACACAGTTATTTGATTTTCCAATATGAATTGGAAAAGTGTTGTGTAATCTCAATGCTCTGTGTGAAGAGCATGGTTAACACAGTTTTGCATAGTCTCAAAAACATAACAATGTTTGTGCTCTAGACTACTGAAGGGCACAGCATGGTAATATAAGAACAACAACAAAACAACATGCAAAAGTATATTCTAGAAATATTTCATAGAGAGAGGCTTACTGAAAATATGTAAACTTTAATTCATAGAGATGGTAATATTACATAAAATTTCCCAGGTGTGTGATAAGTGATTAATTGCTGTCTAGATGTGGATGGGTGCTGGTTGGCACCCTGATTTTGAGATTGGTTGGCAAATATACCTGAATCTATAGTGTATTATTGCTCCGGTTGAGAAGTCTTTCTTCTGTGTCTTGTTTCATTCTGTGAAATGTTACAGTATTTTGAGATCATCCCCATAATATGCCCACCAACCTTACTGAGGCAGGTTGAGCAGTGACACTTTATTTTGAGTGGTCCTGTTTAGATGAAACAAACACTCAATAAACTCTCAGTAATGTGTCAGTAACATATGAGGGTTAAGATTAGGGTCAGGGTGAGGGTTAGGATTAGGTTTTGAGTTGAGGTTAAGGTTAGTTTTAGGATTAGGACCAGTCTAAGGGTTAGGATAAGGTTTTGGGTTGAGGACGCTAAGGTTAAGGGCTAGGGTTAAGATTTAGTTTATGGTTGAGGTTAAGGTCAGGGTTAGGATCAGGGCCAGGGTGAGGGATTGGTTTTGGTAACAATACATCAACTTAATGCAAGTAACGTATCAACAGAACAACTACAAGATATTTACTTCAGTGTTTTCACATGGTTCACTACTGCTACTTCACTGATATGTTGTTAATGTGGTACTGATACTCTGTTAAGAGGTTATTAATCATCTACAAAGGCCCACTCAAAATAAAATGTTTCTGGCTGAGCTTAGAGACTTCAATCAGGAATGAAATAACTTTTTCAAATGCATCCATGTATGTTTTAAAGCTGAGATCGTCCTAGAGGAAAAATTCCTTTTGGGGAAAAGCAATAGACAAAAAGTGTCTTTTTTGGATCCTTACGGCATCAAAACTGAGAAGATTCTTGTTTTAAGGAAGAAAATTAATAACATGATTTTGAAATTTATGTCCTCAGTTCAGTCACACATAAAGGTGAGCGCTATTAAATCTGAATACAATGAGTGACGCCATTGAGATCTCTGCTGAAACTCTCGAGACCCTAGTAGACTCCTCCTTTGTTTTCCCATCTGATCACGTTGTCATCTAGGGAAAACTACAGAGATATCAAAGAGATCAGCTTTTTGTTTTTTTCTTTTGTTTGGGTTATGCTTTTATTTTCTAAAGTGGGTTTATTCTCAGATATACTACATAATATGGGGACGTATACAACAGAAAATGAAACCTGTGCCAGTCAACCACTATTGCTCTGCTTTAGTTCAGCGCGGTCCTGTGTTTTCTTGCTCTGTAGATGTCATATAATGTCCTTGAGTCACCGTGTCAGCGTCCAGTCATTAGTGAGCTGCTCCAGGGGACTGATGTGTAATCCTGAACACCTGCTTGTTCGTCCCTGTACGAGAGAGCTGAATAGAATCTACAGTGTGTGTGTGTGTGTGTGTGTGTGTGTGTGTGTGTGCTGCAGTGAATGTGACACAGGCGGTTTTGATCAGACGGATGCAGGAGACCTGCGTTATCTTGGAACGTAATCTTCCACTCAGAGAGAAGGTCTGTACTTAAACTGCTGTCATGTGGCTGTGTGTGTGTGTGTGTGTGTGTGTGTGTGTGTGTGTGTGTGTGTGTGTGTGTGTGTATGGGTGCGTGTGTGCGTATGCTTATGTGTTAAGCTCTCTGTGCAAACCAAATGTCCCCAGGATGATAAATTATTTTTGATCGTTTGGCTAGAAAATGCATTTTTCCTTTACAACAAAAAATGTTTATTTATTTGTTTATTATTTACTTATTTGATACTAACATTTATCATTTTTAAAAAAATTAAGGTTTTTATAGTTTCTTTTAAAGTGAAGTGAAAATGTCATTCATGTCATTACTGAAATGCAAACAGTCTGTAGGCGGAGCCTTATATTAGCCACACCCCTGCATTTTAGCGCATTTTGTGTGTGTGTGTGTGTGTGTGTGTGTGTTTTAGTTCAGGAGTACCTTAAATTTCTCCTCAGCATTGCAGCAGCTTAACCCTGCTGGGGTGGATTGCGGATTAACACCAGGATAGTTTCACACACACATGCATCAGTCACTTCCCTCCAACATTACTGAGCACGTCTATCTGAGGAGAAGACAGAAGAAGTTTGATAAAGAACACAGTTACGTTTCTAAAATCTGATTGGCTGAGCCACATTAGCAGACAATGTTATTGTTCATAGAATAATCTTTGATTACTCTGCTGGTTGTTATGGAGCCCTGCCTAATTATCTTGTTCCCATAAGTCACAGTCGCATATTGTTTTTATTGATATAGTCACCAGTAGGTTGGTGTAGATTGTTGTCCACAACTTACTTTGACACATTACATTGATTGCCAAAAAAGTTTATTGTGATTATTATTCATAAATTAAGGACGTTTTGGAACCTTAGTATGTTTTAGTACTTCAGTATATTTTACTGTATTGTATTGTATTGCTGTTTTATAATAGTAACAGGCCACATGAAGCTATGTGTGTTACAATAACTTCTCTGGCTTTGAAACTAGACTGAACCAATACATTTACAAGAGCTATATAAAAGGCCTGTCTGTCCATAGTCCTGTTTACATGTATGGCATCATACAAGTCCCCTTTATGACAGACCTGAGCTTATCTCTGAATGTGCAACTCACCCTTGAAAATATTTGCTTTCTTTTATCTGCTTAAATTTAAATATTTAAACATGTCATTTCGAAACTCTGTGCACTTTCTAATCAAAGCTCTGCGCCTCAATAGTGTTTACAGGTGCAAATCTATCTCAAGTAGCCTGATTAGTATTGGCCTGGGCTTCATGTTTTAATCAGGCTAGGCTTAAACTACAAGCCTATAGTCAGACTATGACAGTTGGACTATGCTGACATGATCATAGCTTAATTAGACCATCAATCTCAGACAAATGTGAAACCTTTGGTGTGCATGTTAGTACAGTCACTGGCTTTACCACAGTTAAGGAGCTTTACTGTTCTAGTTATAATGCATAACATCCCTTAAATGTGGTGAAATTATTTTATCTCACAGCCATGAGTTTTCTCTCTCTTTCACATCTGACATTTCAAATGAAGCTTTTTTTTGGACCTAAACCCAAAGCCAGCCTCATTACCATCCCTGACTACAGGCCAGATACTCTACACCCATCATTACCTCTGCACTGCAACCAGCCAAACATTGTTTAAACATTGTGCCAACCTCATACTGACACTGGGCCAATGTTCACTATATGAAACATTGGTGCGCTCGTGCCATCTGTCAGTCAAACGCTGCTCAAACACTTATGTCTGATAATGACATCAAGCTTTAGTGTTCATTCAGCCCAGCTGTGCAATCCTCACCAAAATCCAACTTTAGATCAGACTGCGCTATATGTAAGCCTGTGATGGGGAATTAAAGGAGAGAGTAGAAAAGGCAGGGCCAGGCTAAAGCAGCATTAGCTAAAGAAGGGTTTAAAGCAAGATAGCAGGCGGAGAAAGTGAAGGAAGCTCAGATTTGGGGGATGAATGCCATATGGAGCAACGGGTGGGAGGGAGAGTGGAGTACTGTGTGTGTTTGCTATAAATATGTGCTTTTTTTGGCCAGTGTTGTCGGCTAAAGTGGACAAAGAAATATCACCCATCAAAAGTTTTGGGACATCTAGTAAATTTAATAGTGTTTTCTTTGTCAGTTTTCAGTAGTTTAAAATCTTAAACACTAATAAAACACCAAGCAGATTCATTTTGAAGGAAACAATGTCACATATGTATATTTTTGTGTCAGTATCAGTGACATCAAAGCCCATTCATTTTATCCCCTTTTATCCTCAGTCCAAGAGAGCATGATTAGCTTTGCCCTATCCCACATCACTCAGTGTGTTTCTAGCCAATGTGGGAATCTATTAACTGATGTAAAAGAATTGGTTGTTCATGTTCTCCTCCGAGCTTTTTGAACTGATCTACTGCAACGCAGTAGAGAAAGCTCATGTGTCCGTCCTCCTAGCTTGGTAGCATGGTGTGATAGAGGAAGAACTATCTAGCTGGCAGTTTAACACAACTAAAAATAGTGGTGCTAAGTTTGATGACCATAACATGCAGACACAATTCTGGCAAATACACAGCTAATGAGCAGACTGTTTTAACAAGGGAATAAATGACACCATCGCTTGCCATAAATTCCTCTTTCTCTCTCTCTCTCTCTTTCTCTCTCTCTGTTGTTTCCCTCATTCATTGTCTCAGCAGGGTGTGTGTATGTGCTTGATAGGACCCTGTATGGGGTTGAATGATTCATTCGAGTGAAATAAACAACAAAGCCTGGGTCGCACGTCTCTTACTCCAGCCCAACACTTCTAACTGGTGCTGTGCGGGATGTCCGATTCATTGAATAATAGTGAGTGGGTCTCTTCTACTCTTCTAGGAAGCCTAACACCAAATAAAAATTGCTGTGAGGATTTGTTTACAATCAGCCACAAGAGAATTAGTAAAGTCGGTTCAGTAAATCACAAACTGACCTTAAGCGTGTTTGATGGAGCTTACATGCAGACATCCCAAAAATGTTTAGTGGAACTTCATCACTTCAAGTCATTTCAGTGAGGTCTGATGGAGCTTCTCTGTGAATGTAAAAGCATTTCTGCTGCTCCACAATTCAATGTATCTGACACAAGGAATTGCACATGGATTTCTTAGGCTTGCATGTGGCTGTTTCAATAGCGATTACATGGCCATGTGCGTATTTTAGCACCTAAGCTAGCAATTTGTGCTACTTAAAGCAGTGAAACTCACGAATTATGAAATATGGGCACTTTAGGACATTTGTTGTGTACATATTTTCACTCGAAAAATCAATAAAATATGACCAGGAGTGGCCCAAACATTTGCATAAGCCCGCATATGCCATTACTGAAATGTAATTACTCCATGATGACCACATGGTGGCGTTGAGGCTCTCTATTTATCTCTTATTCTGCCTGATGAAGAGTCTGATTCAGTTTGTGTTTCACCTTAGCCTCATTTCCTCTCCTGTCATCTGCTTGCTCTATGTGGGTTCACTGTTTTGGTGCAGTTTGCCTTGATTTCTCACTCACGCTGCACTCAGCGCACCATTAAAATACCAAAAATAGCATCTTCCTTCTTAATGGAAGGAAGGGAGATTTCAAACCACAATTTCATTTTACTTTTATGAATTCCTTTAACAGATGAGGCGTGACACACTGTGTAGAGCACACGCCTTAGAACATGATTGTGTTGGATAGATGTTTTGAAGCCTCTTCCCAGAACTTCTTAGTGAAATCAAACTAGATTCAAGTGTCTTTGTGGAACTCAAAAATAGCTTGAATTAACCCTAGAACACTAAAGTTAAAATTAGTAACACCATCACTAACGTTGGGTATATTTTACCCGGTATAAAATTACAGATAAAATATAGTTTTCATCAATTTATTTTAAAAGTACAACACTGTATGACAAGTTTTGGAACCCTTCTTTAATTTTACAACATACAACATTGCATAAAAAAAAAAGGTACCATGGATGACCCTATAAAAAAACAGAAAAGTTATTGGAAAATCGGGTAATCCTTAACAGGTAATGTCCTAACAAAAAAAATAATGCTGCTGGGAACTTGGTCTTTGGTCCCCCTATTCCTGGGACATGTGAGCCCTGTCTGGTAAAGGCACAGTCTTCCTGCATCACTGATAACTGTGGCACAGAGACAAAACATGGCATTTTTTGAGAAGGGAAAAAATGACCAAATTCTTTTGATTATATGAATTTTCTTGGAAAATACCATTAATTGATATTTATTCATTGCCATTATACTAATTAAGGATTATATGCAAATTCTGGGACAACTCTAACTTACCTTATGGCTTACATGAAGTCAGTACAGGCAGGGTAGTAATGGCGAGGGCACACTCGTCGACGGCAGACATGTCTTCATGTCTTCCTGTCCGAGCCTGTGGGGCAGTCAGCACACCTCACTAAGGGACCTCCGCTTTCTGCTGCCACTGGTCCAACCTCTCTAGCAGTAGTGCCAGGTGTAGGGATGTTGCACACAGTGCAGATGAGGATTCTGAGCTGACGGGACAGACTTGAAGAGGGGAGTCTCTGCTTTGCCCATGGCTTGATAAGTGCCATTGCCAAAGCCTGCATATACTGCTTCCTCCTCATTGGTGTGTCACCTCTCCTTAAGGCATTCTCCTTGTGAATGATCCATGAGTTTATCCCACCAGCGTTCATCATGCCATATAGCACACACAGTGGCCACCTCTTGAACAGCTGTAGTGAGCACACATCAACACCACCCTTCGTTTGGTTGTAAAATTCAATCACTTCAGGCTTGTGAGAGGATCCAATACTAGCTTGTGTGTGCATGGATGACAAGAGTAGGACAAGCTTTTTTTTTGTAGCTGTGTCAGGGAGGAATGACACCAAAGTTAGTTCTTTGGTGAAAAGAAAAGCACTGGAGCCTGGCGTGCAATTTTCTTTATCTTTCATCACATATGGGATCTCTCTTTTGTTTGCTTTCACCGTCCCCACAATGGTCATGCCACAGTTCTCCAGCAGGTCGATCGCCAGTGGCACAGAGGTGAACCAATTATCAGTGGTCACATTCCTGTTTGTCTGGTGATATTGCTTGGTCAGCTCCTTGGTGAAATAATGGCCAAGACTTTGACCACCCTGTGGTTGTGTCACCTGCTTCCCCAGGTATGGTATCCCTGCCAAGAGGTACTTGCTGTGGACATCAATGGCAAGGACAAGCTTGATTCCATATTTGGCAGGTTTGTTGGGGATGTACATCCTAAATGGACACATCCCTCTGAATGCCAGCAGCTGTTTATCTACAGTTATGTTTTCCCCAGGCACATACAACTTTTTACAGTTGTAATGGGAGCAAATTTGTCCATGGCCTTTCTTTCCTGTCTTGTGTCAGGGTCATCAAATCGCAGACAGGCAAGGAGGAATGAAAAGCGACCCTCAGACATAGCAGCACGGTACACAGGTGCCCCAATACTAGGGTTCCACATCTCTTTAGTTGATAGATGATTGTCCTTCTGACAGCCACTAAATATAAAAATCCCAAGCACTGCACGCACCTCTGCTGCTGTTGTTCTCTGAATTGTAACTGTTCTCTTCAAATATTTTGCAGCAACAGCAAACAGCAGCAAAGAGCGCCTGATTTAAACACAAACACTAACATCGGGTAAATTCCACCCATAAAATATGTTACTCTCTATTACTAACGCTGGGTGAAAATTACCCAAACGCATGCCTCTTGAAGAAACCACAGATGGGAGGAGGGAATCAACCATACCATTAATGACATCAATGAGTGCCCTGAAGCTACCCAAAGTCCCATGCAACCCAGACAGCAGCAACACAATGAAAATCACATGACAAAAATTGTGTGGGTGAAAATCACCCGGCGTTAGCGTTCTAGGGTTAAGATGATGGTGTAGTTAGAGGATAGTGAGGGGAGAATAACAAGGAGTGGAGCTATGTTTATGTGCTAAAACAGTTCAAGTGAATAGTTTCCTGACATTTCACTTCACAGACCAAAGCGCTCTAATGTGATTTAAGTGTCTACCGCAAGTACTCAAATACATTTCTCTGAAACCTCCTGGAAGAGTGAGATGAATTATTTGGGTGAGATGTTAGAATGAAGCTCCATTCCACACTAACAGCTCTGAAATCTTCAAGCCTTCTGGCTTTCTGTTAACTCTTCATTCCTAAAAGCATAGACTTGCAAAAACATCACTTCAAAGTCTTCTTTCTGTCCTTACATCTATTTATCAACAGTAGTCTCAGTCTTTTTCCACTGAAAGTGTCTAGACAGAGGTCTGTAAGAAAATGTTAGCAGGCTGAAGATACTCCACATTCTCTCTCTGTTAGCAGTCAAGCTTTTGTAAGCATCTCTGAATAGAAAGGAAACCCACACCAACAGGAGCTCACAAATATGCTACTTGGATGTCTTAGAACAGGGGTGCTCAATCCTAGTACTGGAGATCTACTACCTTGTAGCGTTTAGCTCCAAATTGTCTGGATATAAGGTTGTGGTGCCTCTGAAGGCCTTTATTACTTAAATCAGGTAGTCTTGATAAGGTTGGAGCTGAACTCTGCAAATTGGAAGATCTCCAGGGCCAGAATTAAACACCCCTGTCTTAGAAGTTCAAATGTATCTTATCCAAAGCTGTTATAAGTGATATTAAACCCACTGTGAGAAAGTAAATGTACACCACCATTAGCTCAGAACTAACATGGCGTTGCAAATATAATAGAGATTCTGGTGGAAATTTGTATTAGTGTAACTCTGACAGTAGGCAGTACTACAACAACAGCTTATTCATATGAAATACAGTTACTTATTGTTACCTTGATTAGTCTAGACCAGGAGTCGGAAACCCAAATGTTAAGATCAACTAATTTTGTCCTTTCAGCAAATATCAAACCACCTTGGCAGACACATTTTTTGTCCATTTTACCATCATGACTGTAATATGTCTCAGTATGTGCTAATGTACTAAAACAGGATAAACATATAATATAAACTAAATCGCAGACTTAATTAGCTCTGCCTTAAGTTTTAACTCAGCTATACCTGCTTTTCTGGCATCTCCAGCAGGAAACTTTTCCTCAAAAATTTAATAGTTTCTTGTAAAATGTCTCTCAATGTTCACTTTTTTACAAGGCTGAAGCTACTTCTCGTTTGCCAGCTTTTTGTTTGAATTTACCCATTCAACCTTAAATGGTGCCTAGGAGTTAGAATGTTACTGCTGCACTATTTAAGGCAGAACAGAAAAATTGGAACAAGAAGCTGGTGAATGAGAAAGTGTTTGACAGGTTCTCATTGCAGATTAAACGTATCAGAAAACCAACTGAGTGATTATAAATGCAACTAAGTCTATTCGTCTCCAAATTATCAATGTTGGTCTTACATCTTTGTCTTTGGCTGTTCATTAGCTACTAGCTAGGACAGATTCTTACCTGCATTGCTGTGGTGACCCCAATTCTTTAGAAGGGCTTCTATTCACCAGTGTTTTGTTGGGGCAGTCGTGGGCTGGAGGTTAGGGATCCAGCCTTGTGACCAGAAGGTCACTGGTTCGATCCCCAGAGCTGACAGCACATGACTGAGGTGTCCTTGAGCAAGACACCTAACCCCCAACTGCTCCCCGGGCGCTGTGGATTTGGGCTGCCCACTGCTCTGGGCAAGTGTGCTCACTGCCCCCTAGTGTGTGTGTGCTCACTAGAGTGTATGTGGTGTTTCGCTTCACAGATGGGTTAAATGAGGAGGTGAAATTTCCCTGTTGTGGGACTAATAAGGGTCACTTAATCTTTATTATTTGGGATTAGTTATTAGGCAAGAACAGAATCTACACCCTCAAAGGTTCGACCAACCTTTTTAGTTTAAAACACGTCATGACTCTGACTTAGACTTTTTTAAGGACTTTTCTCAAGAAGAAATGTAAGAAAAAACTTGCTGAAGATATTGCTAAATGAGGCAGAATGATCTCCTAGAAGCTCTGTGGTCTTCATTCCTGTTCATATTCATATTCATGTTCATATTCATGTGTGGCTTCTCAGACATAAAACCATGTGTCTGATAACTGCTCCTGCTGCCTCTCTGCCCCTGAGGGGGCGCTGTAATCATATGTGTGTTGAGCATTTCTGTTTCTCCCATCTCTCGCTCCAATGTCTGACCTTTCCCTGGGTGATGCTACCTGTCCGACGGCCAATGAGGACAGAGGATTTATGGGACGTGTATGTGTATGGAGGATTGGGCATTATTAGTGGCCAGGAGGAGGAAACGTCATAAATCATGCACTGATTCCACCATGGAGGGTCCATGGGGGGTTTAATGACTGCAGAGTGAAAGAGCCTGGGTCTCACACACACATACACACACACACACACACACACACACTTGCCACTGGCACTGGACCCCACAGTAGAGCTGTGCTGCAGGGTCCTTGTGGACTGAGTTTAGTGTTGAGTAAAGCATTGATACTTGATTCAAACGAGTACTTCATTTCTACATGAATAAAATATACACACATATCAACACAGATATCATAGCCAAAGTTGTGTGGATGTAATCTGGTATTTATGTGGAAATGATGCACACATTTGAATCAGGTTAATTCAATGCATTACACTTTTTCAGAGGAGGAGAGGTAATGTAATTATAACTAGATTACTTCTGTAGTTTCATCATCTGTTTTATCTCAATCCACACACACACACACACACACACACACACACACACACACACACACACACACACCTTCTAAGCCGCTTCTCCCTCAGGCTCACGGTTTCTCAGTCCATCAAATCAGTAACAATTTAAGGACTTCTGACAAGATGTTATCTAGTATATTGTGAACTGAACTAATAGCCCCAGGTTATATCAATCCTGTTACCAAATGCTGGTAAAAGCTCTCATATTAAATCATATTATGTTAAATTATTTGTCAAGTACTTTTGTTATGTTTTTTCTTCAGCATAGATCTTGTATTTACTTTTAATCTGTGGCACAAAATAAAACAAATGAGTTTTGGCCTGAAATACCATGCAGTCTGGGCTGCAACACTCCTTAGAACTTTGATGTATGTCATGCTTGGCTCCTCCCACTCCCCCATGTGCTTTTTGTTTACCTTTTGATAGTCCACTGTTTTCTTTGTTTTGTTTTTTTAGTCCAGCCCCCTTGTTTAGTGACTCCGCCCCGATTGTTTTCACCTGTCCCTCGTCATCCCTGTGTTATATATAAGCCTTGTGCTTTGCCCTTTGTTTTGTTGGTCCTTGTTTGGGATGTTGTTTATTGTTTGATGTTTGAGGTTTGATGTATGTTGTTTTTCTTCTGGCCCTGTTGTTTGTGTACCTGTTTATTTTCATCATGTCTGTCCCTCCTGCTCTGCATATTGGCCATTTGAACCTGGACTGTATCAACCACGACCCTGGATTTGCCTTTAATAAAAGTCGCTTATCTCAGCATATGCGTCCGCCTCCTCGCTCCTCGTTACAATGTGAGTGGGCGGGGCTGAACTGCTGCAGGCTGAATAGGAAAATATATGTAATGTATTGTTTATATTGTTTTCTATGCTTTTAAAGCTTAACTTTCATAGATAGACTGTGTTGACTGGGGAAAGAATGGTATGTTTTCAAACTTTAACATGTTAATATACTACATCAACCTTTTCATTAAGAAAAGTGAGGAAAATTCATTTTCCAACATGTGGGTGTGTTATGGGCCAAATATGCTGCCTGGAGCTGGATTGTTTTATGATAGTTCTGAAATCAGGTTTTGGTCTAAAATGTATTTTTGTAAAGAGATACATGCAGAAAACAGGGTAAAATAGGACTGATTGGTGTGTTGAAATGATGAAGAAAAATACACATCAACAAAAATAGAGACACATGGTTTTCTTTGGACAGTGATGATACTCAAACTCAGAAGATACACATAGGTTCCCTGATCAGTCTGAATAGTAAATAAAATGGCTATGTCTGTGTTGTAGACACTGTGACCCCTGGTTCCCACCACCACCACTGTAAAAAACAAAGTCTACAATAAACCATTTCACATCAACCCACTCTGAATGACCTTGTTTACATCTCAACTACTGAATAATGCAGAAATTGGTGGAATTCCCTCTTAATCTGTGGAGGGAGAGGAGGACCTGAGGGAGGACAGAGAGAGAGGGAGAGAGAGAGAGAGAGAGAGCAGATGGGTTAGAGCAGCAGTCTGGCTTTAAGCTCCAGTCTAATCCAGCTTGGCTCTTTCTGAGAGTTTTTCACACATCAAACCCAGAACTGAGTGTCAGACATGCACTTTATTCTGGGAGAGCAGTGACAGACGAGTGCAGAGAAAGAGAAACCTTCTGCATCTCTCGCTCCTACTGCCAGTAGACTGGCTCAAACCCTCCCAAACCCTCTCTCTTTCTCTCTCTGTCCTCTTTCTGTCTCTTTCTTATTCTCTTTTAATCTCTTCCATTTCTCTCTCCTTCTCTTCACAAATTACCTCCTCAGCAAAGTAAATAACAAAAATGTAAATGAAAAGAACTCTAAGTAAGTCATTCACCAAAAGCACAGAGTGTTTTTAATGATATACAAATCATCAATCTTGCCTTACTTCTTGTTCCCTATGCAAAGAGAGTGCACCTGCATTCAGAAATATAGATGAATCAGGTGCTTGATAGAGCCTTATAACAGTAAAAAAGAGAAATATACCCACACACTGAATATTTTGCTCCCCAAGTTGTAACTTAACAACAGCAGCAACATTTTGACC
>NC_051228.1:23562996-23577996 GCF_015220715.1 Pygocentrus nattereri | reverse complement strand
CCAGAGGACATGATGTTTCCCCCTCTGACCTTGAGTGCCTTTTCTGGCTGCTGCTTGGCTTTGGCACGAGAGGAAGCACAGAGTCATCAAATATTTATGTGGCGATCTAATAAGAGTGCTGCAGGTTCAGAGGGCTTGCACTGAGCGCGCTCAGAAAAGCAGCGACTCAGCACAGGTCCCACCCCTCCCTCGCCCACCAAGCTCTCTCCATCAATCTGTCAATCAATCTGTCTTCAAGACAACTGGAACCTCCCTGCCTCTCAGTGAGAATCAAACTGCAGCCAACAAACTGCCTGGTAAAACGTGAAAGACATCACAGAAGCAGAGATTAATTTATTTATGCAGTCAGTGTTTTCCTCAGTCAGTGTTAAAGGAATACTCCAGCAATTTTATCCTAATCTCTGTCTACTGCATCCATAGCATATGGTCAATTACAGTGAACAGTTATTGCAATGTTTTTCCTCTTCTTAGAAAATGAAACAGAACTCATCCATCCATTTTCTAAGCCGCTTCTCCGCTTGGGCGGAAGGCAGGATATATCCTGGACACTCAGTCCATCAGACAGACAGACACAGATGGTTACTCACACCTAGGGGCAATTTAGCATGTCCAATTGGCCTGACTGCATGTCTGTGGGAGGAAACTGACACAGACATGGGGAGAACATGCAAACTCCACACAGAGAGGACCCTGGTCACCCAGCCGGGGAATCGAACACAGGCCCTCCTCGCTGTGAGGTGACAGTGCTACCCACCAGACCACCGTGCCACCCAAATGGAACTCAGTGATTCCAAATTCACACTATATGGCCAAACATTTTGGGACATCACTCCTAATTACTGGGTTCGGGTGTTTCCACCACACCCATTGCTAACAGGTGGATCAAATTGGCCACATAGCCTTGCAGTCACGATAGACAAACCCTGGCAGTATAATGGATCATACTGATGAACTCAGTGACTTCAAACATGGCACTCTCACAGGATGCCACCTCTGTCACAAGTCAGTTTGTGAATTTTCTGTCCTGCTACATTTGCCCCTGTCAACTGTAAGTGCTATTATCATGAAATGGAAGCGTCTAGGAGCAACAACAGCTTATCCACAAAGGTAGACTATGCAAACTCACAGAGCGGGACCGTCTAATGCTGAAATGCCTATTCTCTATTGAATCACTCACTAAAGAGTTCCAAATTGCCTCTGGAAGCAACATCAGCAAAAGAATTGCGCATTAGGAGCTTCACAAAATGGGTTTCAATGACAGAGCAGCTATACACAAGCCTAAGATCAAAATACACAATGCCAAGTGTCGGTGGGAAGTAATGGACACTGGACTCTGGAGCAGTGCAAACATATCCTGTGGAATGACAAATCAGGCTTCTCTATCTGACAGTCTGATGGATGAGTCTAGGTTTGGTGAATGTTCTTCAACATACCAAGACATTTTGGACAATTGCTTACATCTAACTTTGTGGGAACAGTTTGGACCCTTTTCGGTTCCAGTTTCGGTTTCGGTTGACTGAGCCCCAGTGCACAAAGCAAGGTCCATAAAGGCAGGGCTGGGTGAACTAGGTAAAGAAGAACTTGACTGGCCTGCAGAGAGCCCTTAACTCAACCCCATCAAACATCTTTGGGAGGAACTAGAGCGTAGATTGCAAACCAGGCCCTCTCATCCAGCATCAGTGTCTGAACTCACAAACGCTCTTCTGGAAGAAGGGACAAAAATTTCCACAGACACACTCCAAAATCTTATAAAAAGCTGGGGCAACTCCATATAATTGTTTATGGATTTAGAATGGAATGCCATAAAAGCTCTTGTGGGTGTAATGTGTAGGTATCCCAATACCTTTGTCCATATAGTGTATGACAAAGGCAAATGGGCAGGTGTTTTGGAATACTCCTCTAGTACTGCATTAAAGGAATACTCAACGGTTTTTCAAACTAATCTATATCTGCTAAACCTCAGCACATTATCAGTTATCACAGATAATAATTTCAACACACTTCCCTCTACTTAGAAAACAACAGAAAGCTCATAATGGACTCATAATAGAAGCCAGTGGGCAGGTGCTTCAGAATACCCCACTTAAAAACCTTTAAATGGATACTACAGTGTTATGTTTAGATTTAATCTGTATTTCTTGCATCTCTAGCATCTAGTTGATGACCTCAGGTAATCCTAACTTACTTATAATAGAAGCCAATGGGCAGGTTCTTCAGAACACTCAGATAATGTACTCCAGAGCTCTCTTAAACCTAGGCCGCTCTGCATCTGTGCATCTGTAATAAACAGTCATAGGTCCCATAGATCATATTTTTAACAGATTTCCCTGTATTAGAGAGCAACAGCAAACTCAGCAGCACTTATAACCCAATGGGAAGGTGCTTCAATACTTAATAAATACTCTATAAAAGCAATGTTCAAGCGTCTTTTAACCCCAATCTCTATCTACTTCAGTATATAGATGATGTCAGATGATCATTTCTACAATACACTGTATTCAGCAAAAGTCTCAAGACTCAAAATGCACTTATAATAGAAACCAACGGGCAGCTGCTTCCTAAAAATTCATTAATATCACATTAAAGGGATACCTTAGTGTTTTTTAACTTCATCTCTATCTGCTCCATCTGTAGTATATCTGTTTACCTTATCTTTTCCACATGTTTCCATGTAATTAGCAATAGAACAGAAAACAATCGAGTCTAAACATACAATATACATATAAACATAAACATACATATACATGTATATAATGGAAGAAATAGGCAAATAATTAGGTGGGATTAAGTTTGAGGTAAACCAAACTGGGGCAGTCCATTGCAGATATTAAATATGTCCAAATGACCTAAAGCAGGGGTACACAATTCCTGTCCTGGAGGTCCGGTGTCTGGCACAGTTTGGTGACTTACCTACTCAAACACACCTGATCACACTTGTCTGTGTGTTTGAGAAGGGAAACCTCCAATCTGTGCACTCCAGGACCAGATTTGTGCACCCCTGACCTAAAGTCATGACCCCTTCAAATGACCCCCTCTAGTTTTATATTAATGATGATTGTTGATTCCTGTTTGGATAGAAAGAAAAAGAGGCAAAATCATGATTTAAAATACATTTTTAATTTTATTTTTAATTATGTTCATTTCATTTCTATTTAGATTTTTCTCTTTTAAATATATTGTTTTAATCATGTTTTTAAATGTTTTTAATTATAATTACTTTACCCTCTTTTTTAAATGACTTTCTTATTGAAATTTTCTCATTTGTAAAGCACTTTGCCCTTACCATTTAAACACAGTAGGACATTGTGCATTAATGAGGTCAGTTTTATTTATTAAAAAAAAATAGTTCTTAAAAAGTCTATTCTAGTTCTCTTTCCAGCTCACTTGTCAGGTTGTACTTTTATTTGTATTTATTTTTAGTCATATTTTAGATCTTTTTTGTGTGTGCATGTTGCTGTTGATGATCCATACCTGCTCATTGTTTCCCTTAACAAAAGAATAAAAGTCATTGACTCAAAACATACATGCCCACTGGCTTCTATTATAAGTGTATTGTAAGTCAAAGGGTATTCTGTGCAGGGAAACACATCAAAACTGTTGACTTTGATCATTGACGGTATGCTGTTGAGGTAGCAGATAGTCTTTCTTCAGCTGGCTTACATAAAAACTGATGCATATGAAACTGTTAGCAGACACCAAAACAAATTTCATAGTGATATTGTTTCTATTATCCTGTTGATATGCTCTCATCCCTCAGGCTCTCTTTCTCCCCGCTGTCTATTCTAGTGTCCCACTGTCTCCTGGTTTAAGTAAATTTCCCTCAGATCCGGAACAAGTCTGTGCTTCTGCTGTGAGTCGTTAGCCAATCGATACACACTCCTGTGTTGTGCTTGTAACATAATGTGCTTTCTTTGGGTTTGAAAGGCTTCGATTTAAGATGCTGAAGGTGCAACTGAGGATGTTTGTGTGAGAGTGACGCTGTATGTGACACTTGCTGCTGATTCATAATTAAACACTGTGCAGTCAGATGGCCGTATTTACTCTGCTGCTTGATTGCCTTGTGGTGAGGGAAGCTTTTTGAGGCCAACAGAAGCGCTTATTAAGAGCTGGGGGGGGGGGGGGGGGTTCTCTTCTCTTTCAGTGAGCCAGAAAAAAACGATCTGATTGCTTAAACCAGCAGATGCTTTTGTCATCGTTTGTGTGAGCCGTGAGGAACTCCTGTAGAGCCCTCTTTTATTCTGTTTATTCTGATTTTGTTGATATTCAATAATAATTCGGCTTCCAGTTATCTCCAGTTATCTCCAGTTATCTCCAGTTATCTCGACAACAATTCCTGTGTCCACGAGATCAAGACCAGACGAGACCACTTGTTCCTTGGTGGCGTTCTGGTGATAATAAAGAGCACTTCTCAGAGCAGAAATCATGGACTATCCCGCGTGCCCTTCTTCACAAAGATGCTAGCATAAATATATAACCCCTTGTCCTGACATATCAACACAAAACCTTTTGTAATCCAACACAAAAGGGCTTCATTCATTTTATTTATACAAGACCTTTGATTTATTTTCAGACAAATGCTCGGACCAAAATCTCTCCTACTATTGTGTAGGATGTAAGGGTTCTTTAAGAAGGAAAACAGTTCAAAATAGAACCCTGAACATTCAACGAACCTGCATGATTAAACGGTTCTATGCATGGTGAAATTGTTCTTCGGTCTGATGGAGAATGTGCTGTAGATGGTTCTATATAGAATGCAAAGGAGAGTCGGATTTCACCAGGGAGTCGGAATTCCACTCAACACCAGCAAAGACAGTATCAAAAGATGAAGACCCATTTTCATTTATAAAGTAGAGTACTATTACAGGATTTTATTACAGGAGGTTGCAAACTTTTAAGGCTTATTTGGCACAAACTAAAATTTGTCATGAGATGCATTTATTTCTTTGCATGCTAATTCAGCCTGAAATGGGACCGAGGTTTACATCTTTCAGCTCTATCAAATGATTAATAGCCAGTCTGAGATTTACTCTCGTCTGCTCTCTTGCTCGGTCTCTCTCTCTCTTTTTCTCTCCCTTGCTGTTCATGTTCATTATGCAGTTTGGCATCTGCACTGTTCTTTACCTCCAAAGGGTCTTCAGCTAGTCTACATCCCCACAGTAAGACTGTCCTGAACCAAATTCAGGACACCAATCTAACTGAACAAACATGGCCCACAACAAAGAAAAGTGTTGGTCATAGCTTCTGAATTGGGAAGTGAATCTTAAATTGAAAAAAAAGGTTTTCAGCCATGACAGGAAGTATACGAGCAAAATAAGGCTTTTTGCCTGTAGTTTATTTTCATGAATCTGAATTTTCTATGAATCTGAACCCAGAACATTGCCTAACCAACAGGTAGTGACCCTTGACACTGTAAATTAATTTCTAGCTAGTTACCTATGGTTAAATGTACTGGGTTACACTTTGAGCATCTTTGAGTGTGTCCACCACTGTGGTCTACCCACATGCTTTTAGGCATTATCATCTATTCAAATCTCCCCATCACATGTAAGTGGCCTCTTAACTCCCAGACTGGACTGTGAAACACGCAGCACACATATACACACACAGAGAGGCCATGCCTGTTTAGCCCTCCTGTCAATCACAGAGAAACAGGAGAGAAATGACTCCACTCCACTCAGCATCAGTTACAGTGTGTCCTTCACTGTGCAGAACCGAGCTGCAGGAGAACACAGTGCTTCCCACTTCCAGGATGTTCTCATATTCTCTGCATGTTGATTTGCTTTAAAGGTATGCTGTAGTGTTTTTACACCTGCTCTCTGTCTGCTACATATTTAGTATACTGTTGATTAACACAAGCATTCATTTAACACATTTCCCATAGTTAGACAACAACAGAAAGCCTGTAATATAACTAAATTAAAATGTCATTGTGAAGATGCTGAATTCTGTGAGTAGATGGAGGAGACAATAAAAGAAGCCAGTAACGATAGAGAAACACATTTAGGCAATTCACTCACTGTGGTGTTCAGAATACACACAGGCACACGCACACACACACACACACACACACACACACACACACACACACACACACACACACACACACACACACACACGCAAAACAAAAAGCATAATGCAGCTCTGGCGAGGGGCTCAGCTTGTAACATGAACCGACCTGCATTAACATTTCAGCTTCCTGTTTGTATGTGTGTGTGTGTGTGTGTGTGTGTGTGTGTGTGTGTGTGTGTCTATGTATTTTGATACATTTTCAGATAAAAATATCCTGACTTTGCAGGAAAGCACCAACAAACCCATTGCTATGTGGTTACATGAGGTTATGGTGGGGTTAGATTTAGGATCAGAAATTCTTATTTCTTAATTCCTAATTCTAAATTGTCTCTTCAGAGCACTACATGCAGGTAGTTCCATATTGGTGTTTATGGATTAAAAGCTTGCATCTCAATTTTCATTAGGATAAATTCGTTAAGATAAATGGACACAGAAATGATTTGAGAATGCTTCTTCCTCCTCCTGAAAAATGATCATTTTCATCATATAAGCTTTTGTTCTAACAGTAATGATACATATAATACAAATGGGATACCTTATTAACACATCATCGCTGTTGGGACAAAATCTTATATCTCCAAAATGTGAGCTTTGCAGGAGAATGTAAAAATATTCTTAACTTTGAACGGAGAAAGATATTCGTCTAATTATGGACTGATTCTGTTGGTCCATTCAGCATGAAAATTTCACACAATACACTCTTAGAAAAAAGGTGCTAAATGGTCACTGGGGTGGTACCGCTCACAACCTTTATGTCATGAAACTTAATTGTAATATGTAATAATTGCATAATTCATTGAAATGAAATGTTATAAGTTGTTTTGACTCCACGCCCCCTGTCTCGTCTCCAGACTTTTATTTTATTGCTCTGTTTGAAAACCTTAGATTATGATAGGTTCAAATATGTCATTTTTCCCTGAGTAAAAACTTATGTAAGGTACACATTTGACATTTGAACCACAAAACCTCAGCTGCACCTTTGAGTCAAGTCAAGAGGCTTTTGTCATTCCATCTATGTATAAGTACACAGTGGAGTGAAATTATGTTCCTCCAGGAACAACACGGTGCAACAAGGAACAAAAAGTGCACATGGTACAAAGTGCAAACGAGCAGATATAAGTGTGCAAACAAAAAATTAAACTAGAAACAATACAATACCCATGATTAAATTAAACAGACATTAGACACAGTAAACAGACAGGGCAGGGCAGCACTGACACAGCACACATTTCTGAGCATGAGGTAGTGAGGATAAGGTGCAGAGATATTTAACTTGCTGTGATCTGTGAGTTTACGCAGTCAGATAACATACATAAACACAGCAGTTACTGAGGTAGTAAATCTTGAGTAAACAGTGTAAACAGTGTTAGCAGCAATGTTCCAGATAGTGCTAGCATCAAGAAGTATAACATCAAAGAGTGTGTGTGTGTGTGTGTGTGTGTGTGTGTGTGTGTGTGTGTGTGTGTGTGTGTGTGTGTGTGTGTGTGTGTGTGTAGAGTATGCGTGTGAATGTGAGGGGGGTTTTCAGATCACTCCTTGAGAGTTTAAAAACCTGATCGCTGCAACAAAGTTGTTGCAGCATCTGGCAGTGATGACACGGATGCTCCAGTACATTCTGCCAAGACGGGAGCAGCGATAAAATCAGGATCAGGATCAACATTGTTTGTACCTTGTTGTATATTAAATGTACCCTTTTTCTGATCTATGTCTATGAAAGAAAAATTAAAAAAAGAAAGAAATGAAAAAAGCAAAAATGGAAGTGCAAGTTTTGTCCCGACAACAGCAATATACATAATGCACATGGGATATTATTATTATTATTATTATTATTATTATTATTATTACACAGGTATAGGTATCTCTTTTTCCTGATTTTTGTTTTCCTACATCACTTGAATATGGCAACTGTCCATTGCATTGCATGTAAATTGCATGATGAATGGACCAATTGAAATGATCTAAAATTATTTGTAATAAAATTAATTTAAATGAACTTTCATTAAAAATGTGAAATATTTTGGCTTTTCCTTTAAAGTTACTATTTTTGAGGTTTTTTTGGACAACAATGATGTATACACTATATTTCCAAATGTATTCGGTCGTCTGCCTTACATGCATATGATCTTGAGTGACATCCCATTCTTAATCCATAGGGTTTAATATGATGTCAGCCCACCCATTGCAGCTAGACCAGCTTCAACTCTTCTGGGAAAGCTTTCCATAAGGTTTAGGAGTGTGTTTATGGGAATTTTTTGCTATTCTTCCAGAAGCTGTCATTGTACAAGAAGGCCTGGCTCACAGTCTTCGCTCTAATTCATCCCAAAGGTGTTCTATTGCGTTGAGGTCAGGCCACTCAAGTTTTTCTATAACAAACCCGCTCTTCCATGTCTTTATGGACCTTGCTTTGTGCACTAGTGCGCAGTCATGTTAAAACAGGAAGGGGCCATCCCCAAAGTGTTCCCACAAAGTTGGGAGCATGAAACTGTCCAAAATCTCTTGGTCTGCTGAAGCATTAAGAGTTCCTTTCGCTGAAACCAAGGGGCCGAGCCCAACTCCTGAACAACAACCCCACACCATAATCCCCCTCCACCAAACTTTACACTTGGTACAATGCAGTCAGACAAGTTCTGTTCTCCTAGCAACCGCCAAACCCAGACTCGTCCATCAGATTGCCAGACGGAGAAGTGTAATTAGTCATTCTAGAGAACATGTCTCCATTGCTCTAGAGTCCAATGGTGGCACTTTACACCACTGTATTCGACGCTTTGCATTGCGTTTGGTGATGTAAGGCTTGGATGCAGCTGCTCAGCCATGAAAACCCATTCTATGAAGCTCTCTATGCACTGCTCTTGAGCTAATCTGAAGGCCACATGAAGTTTGGAGGTCTGTAGCGATTAACTGTCATTTTACGTGGCCTACCACGTCGTGGCTGAGTTGCTGTCATTCCAAATCTCTTCCACTTTGTTATAATACCACTGACAGTTGACTGTGGAATACTTTGTAGTGAGGAAATTTCATGACTGGACTTGTTGCACAGGTGGTGTCCTCTCACAGTACCACGCTGGAATTCACTGAGCTCCTGAGAGCGACCCAAACATTCACAAATGTTTGTAGAAGCAGTCTGCATGCCTATATGCTTGGTTTTATACACCTGTGGCCTGGACATGATTGGAACACCTGAGTTCAATGATTTGGATAGATGACTGCATATGTTTGGCCATATAGCATATAATATATTTAGACCATGTCATTATTACATATCAATGTTGTCAGAAGAAAATCTCATATCTCCAAAGTGGTATCTTTACATGAGAAGGAAAAAACCTACGTTACTATTAATGTAAGTCAAAGACTTTTTTACAAGTCATTTTGGGCATTTTCTTTTGGTTCTTTCTTCATGAAATTTACAGACAATGTAAAGGGCAACGGGCATTTTTACACCATGTCAAAAACTGAAAATGACAAGAAATGGAGATACAAGGTTTTCTTCCAACAACAGCGATATACAGATACTTACATATATAATAGATATGTGACATATTTTTAGATATGTATCTATATACATACTGACATGTGTATGAACCTACATCCTGACATTGTATTGAAACAAGTGTCTATGTGTCTGTGGCTGAGTGTGTGGTGGGTATGTGAAGCACGTGTTTGGTTTGTACAGACTCACTCTTGATTTACTGGTATCTGTCTTGCCTCCCTGGAGCGTCCTTGCTCTTCTATTGGATTTTGAGGTCAGGGTGAAGGGTCAGGGAAATGTGTGGCTATGTATTTGTGGCCGTATCAGGTTTCAGGATGGGTGGGAGGAAGGGTGGACAAATCCAATACACAAGCTTACAGATTGGTTTTGTAACTTTTGTAGCTTGTGAGCTAATGTGGCCCTTAATTGGCTTTGTTTGGACTCAACACACATTTAAACAGGCAAAGAGAATAATTACACATTCCCCTTATCCAGCACACCATCTTTTACAACCACTTCCTTCTAGAAGGTGGTAATAGATCTGTAACCCCTTAAAATCTCAGGCTTGTTACATTCTAAGGCTTATTATCCAGTAACTACATGGACTTCTTAGGCTATTCATAGATTGTAAACTTTGAGTCCACCAGCCAATCAATCAGTCAGCCATTCAGTGGTGGTAATGCTGATGTGTGTTACAGGAATTTCACAGTTTTTTTTTGTCAAAATATCTGTGTAATTAAATGGTTAAGATTTAAACATTTAAAGTCATTCAGAACGGTTTGTTGTGAAATAATGGTTAAAAATATATTTCCTTGTATCTGAGACATCTTATGTTTATCATGTTTATTTAGTTAAATATAACATTGTCGGATCAAAACCTCGTATCTCCAAAATGGAAACTATACAGGAGAAGGAAAAAAACTACTTTTTTTTTATTGACGGAATGAGTTAAGACATCAGGAAAACAAAGAAACAGGACAAATCCAATGAAAAAAAGGCCTAAACAGTATCTGGTGTTTGGTCACAAATGACCAAACCTGAATTGCTGTTGTTCCCAATCACTTCCACTTTGTTTTAATACCACTGACAGACTGTGGAATATTTAGTAGCGAGGAAATTTTCACAATTGAACTTGTTGCACAAGTGGCGTCCACAGTACCACGCTGGAACTCACTGAGCTCCTGAGAGCAACCCATTCTTTCACAACTGTTTGTCGAAGCAGTCTGCAGGCCTAGGTGTTTGGTTTTATACACCTGTGGCCATGGAAGTGACTGGAACAGCTGAATTCAATGATGGGTGAGTGAATACTGAATATATTGTGTATATAAATATATATATATGAAACGTCTTAAAAATCAGTCCCCTTGAGTATAGACTGTTTAACTGTGATTAAAGCATTATTACACTGTGCATGTTAGCAATAGCAAAGGCTAAACTATGCAGCCCATGCTTTGTAGCACCAGTGTCTTATACATCAATAAATCCTAAAGAAAGGCACTGAGAGAGAGAGAGAGAGAGAGAGAGAGAGAGAGAGAGAGAGAGAGAAAGAGGGTCTCCTGTATGTGTAAGGATTTGCTGACATCATCTTTGATCCTCCTGCTCAGCATCAGCCACATATGTGGCACCTACACACTCCTCAATACCCTATAGTGGTGCATTTGTGTGTTTATGCAAGGTCAGGATGAGAACTATCCTGAGGGACACAAATGTGACAGACATAAATGCTGAGACAGAGAAGGATTGTGATTAGTGTTGAATGTGCATGACCTACGAGCCCACAGACAGCAATATATGAGAAATTGTTGTGCTACTGTGTTTTATATATCCACATGGGCTTGAGAACACTTTGGAAAACCATTGTCACTTATCTCAGTCTGTCACTGCATCAAGAAATGCAACTCAAAACTCTTTTATGCAAAGAAAAAGCCATACCTTCATTTTTTGCAGAAATCCATTCTCTGGGTCTGATCTTATCTCATGAGGTCTGAAAAACAATAGAAATGTGGGCTGTGGTCAAATGAATCCATGTTTCAGATGGTTTTTTCATATAACACTGAATAGAATTATATGAACTGATAAAACTCAAATTTTAGACAATTTTCTTGCATTGTAATGCTTTATAAATATGAGCTATTGTGCACATAACAAGACTTTCACATAATCTTTTATACCTATACTCCCACTCCACCACCCACAGTCTGATGACTGTTTAGGCTAGTAAGTCTAAAAAAGTAGTAAGTGAATAAAGAGAGCACAACACAATTATTGTCAAGAGTTTATCATTTCTGTACATTAGGCTCATAGCTCTGGTGAAAAAGCAAGCTTTAGACAATGAATGTGCCTTGGTGGATTGACTGTGTATTGGGTAAGGGGAGAAATCACGTAAACTTGTTCGCCAGCCTATTGATAAACTGATGCTTATTTATTACTGTCCTTCTGCAATCCTCTCTCTTCCTCTCTCCTCTGCACTCAATTTTTCTGCATGCTCTTCATTTGGTTTATTATTCAGCACAGGCAGTTATGGATCATCTGTGTGTCTGTGTTTATTAATTCATCCACATTAGACACACACAATTCAGCTCCAGCAGAGCTCTCTGGCCTGTTTGACTGGATGCCATGCTTTTCACATTCACCTCTGAGGGTAAAAAATGTTTTCTCCGGGTTTCTTTCCCCTCTAATCTGCTTTGATAATCCATTTATATAATCTGTTCATATTATCGGCGATGGGAAAGATGCACTCCTTTGTTTTGCCTTCCCTCGTGTCCTGCCCTCCCTCTTTTATATTATCTCTTTTTGTCCCTTGCAATATACACTGCTCAAAAAAATAAAGGGAACACTTAAACAACACAATATAACTCCAAGTAAATCAAACTTCTGTGAAATCAAACTGTCCACTTAGGAAGCAACACTGACTGACAATCAATTTCACTGCTGTTGTGCAAATGGAATAGACAACAGGTGGAAATCATTGGCAATTAGCAAGACACACTCAATAAAGGAGTGGTTCTGCAGGTGGGGACCACAGACCACTTCTCAGTACCTTTCTGCTTTCTGGCTGATGCTTTGGTCACTTTTGAATGTTGGTGGTGCTTTCACACTCGTGGTAGCATGAGACGGACTCTACAACCCACACAAGTGGCTCAGGTAGTGCAGCTCATCCAGGATGGCACATCAATGTGAGCTGTGGCAAGAAGGTTTGCTGTGTCTGTCAGCGTAGTGTCCAGAGCCTGGAGGCGCTACCAGAAGACAGGCCAGTACACCAGGAGACGTGGAGGAGGCCGTAGGAGGGCAACAACCCAGCAGCAGGACCGCTACCTCCGCCTTTGTGCAAGGAGGAACAGGAGGAGCTCTGCCAGAGCCCTGCAAAATGACCTCCAGCAGGCCACAAATGTGCATGTGTCTGCGCAAACGGTTAGAAACCGACTCCATGAGGATGGTATGAGGGCCTGACGTCCACAGATGGGGGTTGTGCTCACAGCCCAACACCGTGCAGGACGTTTGGCATTTGCCAGAGAACACCAGGATTGGCAAATTCGTCACTGGCGCCCTGTGCTCTTCACAGATGAAAGCAGATTCACACTGACCACATGTGACAGATGTGACAGAGTCTGGAGACGCCGTGGAGAGCGATCTGCTGCCTGCAACATCCTTCAGCATGACCGTTTTGGCAGTGGGTCAGTAATGGTGTGGGGTGGCATTTCTTTGGAGGGCCACACAGCCCTCCATGTGCTCGCCAGAGGTAGCCTGACTGCCATTAGGTACCGAGATGAGATCCTCAGACCCCTTGTGAGACCATATGCTGGTGCGGTTGGCCCTGGGTTCCTCCTAATGCAGGACAATGCTAGACCTCGTGTGGCTGGAGTGTGTCAGCAGTTCCTGCAAGATGAAGGCATTGAAGCTATGGACTGGCCCGCCCGTTCCCGAGACCTGAATCCGACTGAGCACATCTGGGACATCATGTCTCGCTCCATCCACCACAGAGTGTCCAGAAGTTGGTGGATGCTTTAGTCCAGGTCTGGGAGACCATCCGCCACCTCATCAGGAGCATGCCCAGGTGTTGTAGGGTGGTCATACAGGCACGTGGAGGCCACACACAATACTGAGCCTCATTTTGACTTGTTTTAAGGACATTACATCAAAGTTGGATCAGCCTGTAGTGTGTTTTTCCACTTTAATTTTGTGTGTGACTCCAAATCCAGGCCTCCATTGGTTAATAAATTTGATTCCCATTGATGATTTTTGTGTGATTTTGTTGTCAGCACATTCAACTTTGTACAGAACAAAGTATTCAATGATAATATTTCATTCATTCAGATCTAGGATGTGTTATTTGAGTGTTCCCTTTATTTTTTTGAGCAGTGTATTTCTATGGCTAAAGTCTTTTTCTGCTTGTTTTTGTGGAGAGAAATGATTGAGTTTTTAATCAGTTGTTGATTAAAACACATTTAATGTGAATGTAATTTAGTTTGCAGTTGATGTTTACTGAATAAACCAGTAAAGCACAGCTCTTCTCTTCTCTTCTATAATCCCCTATTCTCTTCTCTTCTCTTCTCTTCTCTTCTCTTCTCTTCTCTTCTCTTCTCTTCTCTTGTCTTATATAATCCCCACTTCTCTTCTCTTCTATAATCCCCTCTTCTCTTCTCTTCTCTTCTCTTCTATAATCCCCTCTTCTCTTCTCTTCTCTTCTCTTCTATAATCCCCTCTTCTCTTCTCTTCTATAATCCCTTCTTCTCTTCTCTTCTCTTCTCTTCTCTTCTATTATCCCCTCTTCTCTTCTCTTCTCTTCTCTTCTCTTCTATAATCCCCTCTTCACTTCTTTTCTCTTCTATAATCCCTTCTTCTCTTCTCTTCTCTTCTACAATCCCCTATTCTCTTCTCTTCTTTTCTCTTCTCTTCTATAATCCCATCTTCTCTTCTCTTTTATAATCCCCTCTTCTCTTCTCTTTTATCATCCCATCTTCTCTTGTCTTCTCTTTTATCAACCCCTCTTCTCCTCTCTTTTATAATCCCCTCTTCTCTTCTCTTCTCTTCTCTTGTATAATTCTCTTCTTTCAAGCTGGAATCTAAGCAAACTTCAACTAGTCCTAAATGCTGCAGCCAGGGTCCTCACTAACACTAGAAAATTTGATCATATCAGTCCAGTGCTATCATCACTTCATTGGGTGCCTGTTAAATTCCGTATTGATTATAAAATTCTTTTATTGACGTATAAAGCCCTACATGGCCTCGCTCCTGAGTACCTGCAAGACCTTATTTACCATTACGAGCCACCACAACTACTCAGATCCCAGAGTGCTGGCTTATTAATAGTCCCCAGAATTCAGAAGGTTTCAGCTGGGGGAAGAGCTTTTTCTTATAAAGCCCCCAAACTCTGGAATGATCTTCCAGAAAATGTTTGGGACTCAGACACAGTCTCAATCTTTAAGACTAGGCTGAAAACTCACTTGTTCAGTTTAGATTTT